>NC_051063.1:187216837-187249120 GCF_004664715.2 Peromyscus leucopus
TTAAATCATGTCATCTATGTTCTGCTCACTGAGTGACCAGGTCCTGTGCCCTGATCATGGCATGGACAGGACTAGAGACCACACCCCTGTGACATTAAAGAAAGCCTGCACTAGCTCTTTGAGGTCATGTAAATTCTCATATCTCCTTTTTCCTACAATCTTAATTCTTTCTTATCCTTATACAACCCAGGCATGAGGACCAGAGTTTCTATCCTCATGGCCCACATAATTTTTAAGTGAGTGGCCTGCCTGTAACTACAGCTTCAGAAGGCCAAGACAGGGGATCCTCCAGAACAAGCTGGGTACCAAAAGTAATCCTATTTGGGAGCCATGATTTGATTTTGAGTTCTACCCTTGATGAATTAGGTGGAAGAACAACTGATGACTTCTAGAATTCATATGCATGCACACATATGTGCATTCACAGCCACACCCAAGGGTACCCACACACATGCACACAGGCATACACACACATGCACAACACACACATACAAAAATGAAACAATAAGTAAAAGTATTCATTTCTGTCACTGTCACTTCCTCCCCTCGCCAACTGCTCTGAAGGTGATCGCCCTTTCTCCCTCCCTTTCTTCCTTTCATAGATTGACACATGTCACTCTAAGGAAGGCCCGTCTCACCTGTGACTAAGAGTAGACTTGCATCACTGGACATTGCATCAGGATCCTCATTTTTGGAGCATTCGCAGCTGTAGTATTCAGCATCACTCTGCTGTAACTCTGTGAGAAGGAATTCAGTTGTACCTGTCCATCCACTAATAACAAGTAAATTAGATGTCTGTGTTGTCAAAACTTGCGTGGTCCTGGGATCCAAATAAGTGCCTCCCTTTTTAATAACACACTTTACATCTCGTGTAGAAGTGATACACCGCAGTGTCACATTGCTTCTGGTGGAACCACAGAACTGGGCCACATGCGGAGGATGGGCTTGAAAGGGGGCTCTGAAAGAAAGCAAAACTCAGTTGCGTATGACATATTGTCATGCTACCTGGGAACAATTTAAAGTAGGAGATGTATGAAGAGATGCTTACCGTTGTCCCCACTTATGTCTGTTTGCCCAACACACACCCCTGCAAGAGAATGAATGACTCATGAGACTCGGTACCTGCCGGGAGCTCCCTCATCACCTCCCAGATCCCAAGATTCTGTGCTGAGCTCAGAGGCTGGCTTCCCTTATGTAGGGATGTCTGTGCTCCCCACACTGGACTCTGGCATGTTTCTTGCTCACCAACATTCCATTTCTTCCCTGAGAACATGTTTCCCATCAGTATCAACCTAAATGTCCATTTCCTAGGAATGCTGTAACAAAATAATCCATTCTGAAAAGCGTTTTATGCCATTATGTCATGCATGCAATGCCCGTGGAGGCCAGCAGAGGGGGCAGCAACATGGCTTTCAGTGGCTGAAATCAAGATGTCAAGGCTGGGTGTTCTTTTCTAGACTCTCCAGGGCAAGATCTATTGTATTACTTAGAAGATCCTAAAGAAAGATTCCACCAGAAGAATCCTTAAATCTCTAACTTACAGCAGGGCCAGAGAGATGGGTCACTTGCTTGCTGCCAAGTCTGATGACCTGAGTTCAATCCTTGGATCCACATGATAGAAGGACAGAACCTATTCCTGAAAGTTGTCCTCTGACCTCCATAGATGTGCTGGTGTGGTGTGGTGTGTGTGTGTGTGTGTGTGTGTGTGTGTGTGTGTGTGTGTGTGTGTGTGTGTGTGTTAATAAACAACTCAAAATCAACCCAAATAGCTATAGTCATCTGGTGGCAAGGCTGAATACACTTGAATACATGTACAATGATGCCTCAACCTCAAACATTTGATATCTGGGGCCAGATGACTATTGACTGTAGAGCCTGCCTGTGCATTCTAGGGCAGCCAGCAGCAGGCCTGGCCTTTGCACTCTGGGTGCCACCAGCATCGCCTTGGGTAGAGCCAGCAAAGTTGAAGCCATGATCAACCCTGGTTGAGAAGCACTGGTTTATAGAACATGTCCAGAATGAAAGAAAAATAATGAACCCTATGTGACAGTCACCACCAACAAGTACGTCTATATGTACTGGGTGCCAGGTACTATATCAAGCACTTGATAGGATTAACTCAGTGCTGGCTGTACTTCTCAGGGGGAAAGTCACTTGCTAGGTAAGCCTGGCAACCAGAGTTTCATCCCTGAAACACACACACACACACACACACACACACACACACACACAGATGTAGGGCGCCCTGTCCTCCATACTGAGTAAGCTGTCCTGCTTGCTGACCTGATCAGATGTCCTCCCTATGTCCTCCCTAATTCCCTGCCAGTTTCCACCCTCCTGAATGCTTAAGGGGAGTTCCTTGCTTGTGTATCCTGCATATTGGGCATTAACAGCTTAGATGCAAGATTGTAAACATCGGTAGCGAACTTCTGCCCTCTGGGGTTCTCCATTGTGCTGTAAGCCTGTTTTTAAGGTTTCCTTCCTCTTCAATAAATGGCCATTGGACATTCAGCATTCTGCTGAGGTGAATGACCTGCTGTCTTTTGTCTCTATTTTTCGATCCACACCCCTCGCTCGGACATGATGAACCGTGGTAGTAGCGCGGGCATTATCGCTACAGAGAAAGAGATATTTATGTATGAATATATTTATAGAACTATATATAAATGTATGTGATTAATATTGTCAATTTCAAAGGTTCTAGAATGTGCCAGGTGGGTGGTGGCACATGCCTGTAATCCAGCACTTGGGAGGCAGAGGCAGGTGGATCTCTGTGAGTTCGAGGCCAGCCTGGCCTACAGAGCTAGTCCAGGACAGGCTCCAAAGCTACAAGAAACCCTGTCTCAACCCCCCCAAAAAAAGGTTCTAGAATGACCTCAGCAAAAAGCATTTGATCATGCCTGTGAGGGATTACCTAAGGTTAGTCTCTAAGAATGCCCATGAGGTATTTATTCAATATAGTACTTGAAATTCTAGCTAGAGCAATAAGATAACAAAAGGAGATCAAGGGGATACAAATTGGAAAGAAGAAGTCAAACCTTCACTTTTTGCAGATGACATGATAGTATACATAAGTGACCCCAACAATTCTACCAGGGAACTCCTACAGCTGATAAACTCCATCAGTAATGTGGCAGGATACAAGATTAACTCAAAAAAATCAGTAGTCCTCCTATATACAAATGATAAATTGTGGGGCATACATGGGCTGCAAAGAGGGTGCCGAGATAAATTCAGATAAATAGAGTTTAAGCTTTAAGGTGTTTACACAGAGAGTGGATACAAATGGTGAGAAAGAAAGTCAGCTCAAGTTATTTTATGCTAAGATAAGATACTAAAAAAACACGTGATAGTGTCAGGACATAAACAACTTGTAAATAGGGTGCCCTTTAAAATGATTGGTTGGTTCCTTCACCCCCTCCTAGGGTTCTGAGGTTTTCTGTATAAAAGAGACTTACTGCCCATCAATAAAGGAGTTCTTGCTTGACTTGACTCCCCACTGGGTCTGATTGTCTCCGGGTAAGAGGGAGTCTGGGGAACAGGCAAGCAGCGAGCACTTGCCTTTTCCTCGGTTCCAAGCCACCTCTTCACAGGTGACCTAAGTTCCTGGTGGGGCAGGTCCCCACAATAAATGGCTGAGAAAGAAATCAGAGAAACATCACCCTTTACAATAGCCACAAATAATATAAAAGACCTTGGGATAACTCTAACTAAGCAAGTGAAAGACCTGTATGACAAGAACTTTAAGTCTCTGAAGGAAGAAATTCAAGGAGATATCAGAAAGTGGAAAGATCTCCCATGCTCATGGATAGGCAGGACCAACATAGTAAAAATGGCAATCTTACCAAAAGCAATCTACAGATTCAATGCAATCCCCATCAAAATCCCAACACAATTCTTCACAGACCTGGAAAGAACAATACTCAACTTCATATGGAAAAACAAAAAACACAGGATAGAAAAAACAAAAAAAAATCCTGTACAATAAAGCTACCTCTGGAGGCATCACGATCTCTGACCTCAAGCTCTACCCTACAGCTATAGTAATAAAAACAGTTTGATATTGGCATAAAAACTGACATGTGGACCAATGGAATCCAATTGAAGACCCTGACAATAACTCACACACCTATGAACACCTGATTTTTGTACAAAGAAGACTGTACAGTGGAAAACAGAAAGCATCTTCAACAAATAGTGCTGGCATAACTGGGTGTCAAGATGTAGAAGATTGCAAATACATCCATATCTGTCACCATACACAAAACTCAAGTCCAAGTGGATAAAAGACCTCAACATAAATCCAGTTACACTAAACCTGATAGAAGAGAAAGTAGGAAGTAGTCTTGAACGCATTGGCATAGGAGATCACTTCCTAAATATAACATCAGTAGCACAGACACTGAGAGAAACAATAAATAAATGGGACCTCCTCAAAGAAACTGAGAAGCTTCTGTAAGGCAAAGGACACAGTAAATAAGACAAAACAACAGCCTACAGCATGGGAGAAGATCTTCATCAACCCCATATCTGACAGAGGGCTGATCTCCAAAATATATAAAGAATTCAAGAAATTAGACATCAAAATACCGAACAACCCAATTAAAAATAGTAGAGCTAAACAGAGAATTCTCAACAGAAGAATCTCAAATGACTGAAAGGCATTTAAGGAACTGCTCAACATCCTTAGTCATCAGGGAAATGCAAATCAAAATGACTCTGAGATACCATCTCACACCTGTCAGAATGGCTAAGATCAAAAACACTGAAGACAGTTTATGTTGGAGAGGATGTGGAGCAAGGGAACACTCCTCCACTGTTAGTGGGAGTGCAAATTTACACAGTGGCTTTGGAAATCAGTATGGTGGCTTCTCAGAAAATTGGGAATCAACCTACCTCAAGACCCAGCTACACCACTCTTGGGCATATACCCAAGGAATGCTCAATCATACCACAAGGACACATGCTCAACTATGTTCATAGCAGCATTATTCATAATAGGAAGAACCTGGAAATAATCTAGCTTCCCCTCAACTGAAGAATGGATAAAGAAAATGTGGTACATATACACAATGGAATACTACTCAGCAGAGAAAAACAATGACATCATGAGGTTTGCAGGCAAATGGATGGAACTAGAAAATATCATCCTGAATAAGGTAAACCAGACTCAGAAGGACAAACATGGTATGTACTCATTCATAAGTGGATACTAGATGTAAAGCAAAGGATAATCAGACTAAAATCCACAGCTCCAGAGAAGCTGGCTAGCAAGGAGGACCCAAAGAGGGATGCATGGATCACCCTGGGAAGGGGAGATAGATGAGATCCACATGAGTAAACTGGGGATGAGGGGTAGGCAATGGAAGATAGTGGGTGGGGAATGAGAACATCAGGGAATGGGATGGTCAAGCTGGAACAGGGATGGCGTGGGAGAGCAATGAAAGAGATAACATGATAGAGGGAAATATCATGGGGATAGGAAGAAACTGGGTGCTAAGGAAGTTCCCAAGAATCCCCAAGAATGACCCCAGATTAGACTACTAGCAATTGTGGAGAGGGTGACTGAGCTGGCTTACCCCAGTAATCAGATTGGTAAATACCCTAACTGTTATAGAGCCTTTCTCCAGTAATCCATGGAAGAAGATGCAGAAATCCATGGTGAAACACTGGGCTGAGCATCAGCAGTCCAGTTGAAGAGAGAAAAAAGAGAAAAAATTCTACGAGCAGGGGGGCATCAAGGTCATGATGGGGAAACCTACAGAGACAACTAAACCAAACTAGTGGAAACTTGTGAAATTTAAACCAACAGCTGTGGAGCCTTCATGGGACTAGACTAGGCTCTCTATATAACCAGACAGTTGTGTAGCTTGATCTGTTTAAGGGGCTCCCTAGCAGTGGGATCCAAATCCATCCCTGGTGCATAAGCAGGCTTTTTGGAGTCCAGTACCTATGATGGCACATCTCACACAGCCTTGATGCAGGGGGAGGGGCTTGCACCTACCTCTACTAAATGTATCTCCCAATGGGAGGCCTTACCTTTTTGTAGGAGGGAATGGGGTAGGTTGGGGCGGGGGAGGTTGGAGGAGAGGGAGGAAGAAAGAGGGGAACTTTTGATTAGTATGTAAAATGAATAAAATTTTTTTAATAAAAAAAAAGAATGCTCATGTGGGATCCTCTAGATTAGGTAAAGCAAGGTTGGAAAACCCACCTTAACTGTGGGCATCATCATCCCATTATCTGTGGTCCTGAGCATCAACATTTACCATTATGGGTATGCATGTAACATGACGGCCTGCCATAGCCACAGTAATATGACTTCTCACCATGACTAGACCCTCAAACTGTGAGCAAAAATAAACCCTTCCTTCCTTAAGTTGATTTAGTAGAGTATCTCATCACACTAACAAGTGAAGTTTCTAATGCATGCATGTATATGTGTGTATGTGTGTGTATGTATGTATATACATATACATATAGCAAGAAAGTAGAAGAGGGATCATGACAGGAGAGGAATAGGAGTATGAGAAGGGGACAAGGGAATATAACAGGAAAAGAAAGATAAAGGTCACATACTTTGTCATGTGCAAATATAGATTTCACTCTATATATTGTGACACCAAAGCAGAGTGGGGACTATTTGAGAAGGAGAAAGGAGGACCAGAGAGAGGTAGAGAGGGGAGGTGGGGGAGGGTAGTTCAGAGAGGGAATAGTAGCAAGGCTCAGTGGTTTGTACATGTGAAAATGTCACAATTAATCCCATGATTCTGCATCCTATTGAAAACATACATAAATAACCTGAGTGACTCAAGCAAGTTTTCCTTCCTTTATTCACATTAACCATGTAGGTCAGTAGGTCAGCATAAAGCATATGCGATTTCATCATCATGTCTTTTTATTACCGTTACCTAAGGTGGTTCACGTGCATGCCATGGTGCACATGTGGAGGTCAGGGGAGACCCTGTGAAGGTCAGTTCTTCTCTTCTCCCATGTGGGTCCTAAGGACTGAACTCGGGTCATCGGGCATGGCAGCAGACATCTTTACCCACTGAGCCATCTCACGGGCCTGTCACCAGAGTGCCTTCATACATTTGTGTTACTGTACTCTCTTCAACTGTGGCTCCCTCTCAGTGTCCTCCCCTGTCCCTCTCCCCACCCCAGCCTGTTCCTCTTCTTCACTCACAGTCACACCTTCTCTTTCCCTTCTACATGTAATCCATGCTCTCTTTATTATCCACCTCTATAGCAATTTTTCTGTTCCTCTCATGATCCATTTTGTGACTTACACACACACACATGCACACGCATGCACGCACACAGACAGACAGACATTTCTTTCTGAGTCTGGCTTATTTTCTTTTAGCACATGGTTAGCACTTGCATCCATTTTCCAGGAAATGTCATGACTTCATTTTCTGAAGAATAAAGGGCTACATAAAATTTCATTGTGTGCCGCGCGGCGGTGGTGGCGCACGCCTTTAATCCCAGCACTCGGGAGGCAGGGGCAGGTGAATCTCTGTGAGTTCGAGGCCAGCCTGATCTATAGAGTGAGGTCCAGGATAGGCACTAAATGCTACACAGAAAAACCAAAAAAAAAAAAATTTCATTGTGCATGTGCATCTTATTTTATTTATCTACTCATCTGATTTTGGGGCAGTTTTGATTAAAGATTTTTAGCAGTAGCTGAATGTGGGGGGAGAAACAGACATTTTCTCTCTTTTTTTTCTTATAAAGGAAAACATTTAATTGGGTGGCTTACAGTTTCAGAGGTTTAGTCCACTATCATCATGGCAGAACATGGCAGCATGCAGGCAGACGTGGTGCTAGAGAAGGAGCTGAGGGTTGTACATCTTGAGGCAACAGGAAGTGAACTGTCACACTGAGTGGAGTTGGAGCAAGAGGACCCCCACTCAGAAGGTGGAGTCAGAGGACCCCCAATACAAGCTGGCTGGCAGGAGTAGCCGTATCAGCCAGCCCTGGGTTCCAGCTGAAAGACTCTGCCTCAGTGAATAAGGTGTGACATGATTAAGGAAGACTCCCAACATCAGCTGTGTACCTGCTCACACACATGTGAGCTACATGCACATACACAGTTACACTACATACAGAGACACATGCAAAAAAGATTATACAGAATAAGGGAAAGTATGAACAACTGTTAACAATCTTTCTGGGGAAAAAAACACTACATTGGGGGCATCAGTCTTCCTGATTCAAAGATACGTGATATTCCTGTAGTTATCCAGATGCTGTGGCATTGGAATGGGTTTTAAAAGCACACAGATATAGATGGAATAGAAAAATAGAATTGAATAGAGTAGAAAAACCCAGAAGCAATAACCCCTCCCAAACACTTCCGAGATCATTGTTTTCTCTTCCTTTGCACTGTGGTGGGGATCAAGTCCAGAGCCTCACATGTTGTGGTGGTTTGAAAGAAAATGGCCCCCAGAGGGAGCGGCACTACTGGGTGGTGAGAAACAGACATTTTCTTTACTGGTGTGTCTACTGGTACAGTAGGTAAGAGCAATTTCTGTGAAAGCAAGAAGACCTGAGGTCAAATCCTTAGCATCTACATAAAAACAGGTCATGGCTGTGTATGCCTGTAACCCCAGCATTGGGGAGCAGAGATGTGCAGATCCAGGGATCTTGCTAGCCTGCCAGTCTAGCTGAAATAGCAAGTTTCATTCTCAGTGAGAAATCTCAAAGAATAGAAGAGAACAAGTAAAGGTACCTAATGTCCTCATTGGCTTGCTGCATGCATGCACACAGGCACCTGCCTACACACACACACACACACACACACACACACACACACACACACACACACACACACACACACACACCAAATACAAAAGAAAGACCGTAAATGTCATATTCAAGTGCCAGAAAGCCACTGAGAAGCTCAGAACCTAATGATTTGGAGGAAAACAGGAAAATATGTGTAAAACACTGAACACGTTCCCCACACATGATATGTGTTCACAAAATGAAATTTATTCACTTCTCCTACAGCCTCACTAGCCTCCCCACTGGCCTGACCAACTCCAGCTGCCTCCACAACCCGCCCACCCACCACAAACAGCCCTGCTCCCCTCAGACTTACCAAAACAGAACAAGAGCAAGAATTGGGAGTTCATGATGCCCTCTGTAAGAGGATTTTCCAAGAAGACCTCTTCAGTTTGTCATTCCTGTTGTCTGTTTAATCCCTGGACCAGCAGCAATGGCCTTCCTTCAGTTTTTAGCATTAGAGCTGGCTCACAGCTTTTGTATCATGGTCATAATCAGAATGTGATCTCTTGACCATATCACACCACTTCCTACCGGCTTGGCTCACATGGGCCTCTCACCACACAAAAAGGACTCAGACAACTTACTTCTAAGTGTACTCGTGTATTCTGAACAAGTTTCTGAGAAGATGCTAATCAAATACCAACTAACATGGTGCCCTGTCCTTTTGTGCTCAGTTTGGTTTGGTTTGTTTCAACAGAATTTTTTAATTATACATGTAAACAATATATCTCAAGAATATCCATTCCCAACTCTCTCCTCTCACTTCTCCCAGACACCCACAATATATCCTTCTCCCGACGTCTCCTTCTCCCCCCACATTTTTGTAGCCCATTATGCTGACTAGGTTTATGTCAACTTAGCACAAGCTAGAGTCATCTGAGAGGAGAGACCTCAGTTCAGAAAATGCCTCCTTAAGTTTGCACTGTGGGCTAGCCTGTGGACCATTTTCTGAATTAGTGACTAATGGAAGACTGTTCAGGCCATCGTGGGTAGTACCACCCATGAGCTGGTCATCTGGGTTCTATAAGAAGGCAGGCTGAGCAAATCATGAGGAACAAGCCGGTAAACAACTTTTCTCCATGTCTTCTTCATCAACTCTGGCCTCCAGGTTCCTACCTGGTTTAAGTTTCTGTCTTGGCTTCCCTCAATGAACTGTGACCTGAGATATGAAAGCCAAAGAAACCTTCTCTTTGGTGGGGATGGGGGAGATATAGATGTCCCACTTAAGGTACTCAATAGTCATTTATTCTCGGCACTTTGACTAGTTGTTCAACTCTACATTAATTGCTGACTACTGCAAAGAAGTTTCCCTGGCCAAGGTTGAGAATAGCAGTATTAAACATTGATATCTAGAGGGCAGTTTAACAATATGTCCATTTAGCAAAACAACAGCGGTAGATTCCACCCTAGAGCCCGTGACCTCCTGAGCTAAAGACAGCCCAGTATCTAGGTATGAGTACAGACATAACATGTGCACACAATGACTAAATCACCTAACCACTCCCCTATCAGATGGTTCCGGCTACTGAGCAACACATGGCTATACTTTGGGATCTGTTTCTTACAGCAGCCTAGACTTTTTGTTTGCTTGATTTTGTTTTTTTCTTGTTGTTGTTTTGTATTTTGAGACAGTGTTTCTCTGTGTAGTCCTGGCTGTCCTGAAACCATCTCTATAAACCAGGCTGGCCTCAAACTCAGATTTGCCTGCCTCTGCCTCATGAGTGCTGGGATTAAAGGTGTGCACCACCATCACCCAGCTCATGAATAAATCTTTAAAAGCTACTGTCCCTCTCCCAACCTAGAAGAATATTGGAGTTTTACTTTTGAGATATGTTTGTGTAGAGAAAGTCCTAATTTCTTCTCTAGGAAAAGGGGACAGATATTGGCAATGAGAAAAGGGTATCCCAGACAGTACAAACCATGCTCCCTTCCAACTCCAGCTCCAGGAGCACTACAACAGTGCCACCTCCCTGCAGGGGACAATAAGATCCTCAAGGAAGAGACTTAGACACCAACATTTGCTCTTCTTTGTTGTGAAATATTAGTTTAAGCTGTGTTACATTCATTTATTGTGGAATATTTGTCTTATGATGTGAAGATGTGTTGCATTCTTTTATGTTGCATTTGTTTAACTCTGTAAAGCTGTGTTACTTTGCCTGTGTCAAACACGTGATTGGTCTAATAAAGAGCAGAATGGCCAATAGCTATGCAAGAGAGAAAATTAGTCAGGACTGCCAGGTAGAGAGAATAAAAAGAAGAAGAGTGTGAAAGGAGAAGGAGAGGAGGACACCATGGGCCAGTCACCCACCCACACAGCTGGTCATGGAGTAAAAAGGAAAGATACACAGAATAAAGAAAGGTTAAAAAAGAAGGCCAGAGACAAAACATTAAAGAGAAATGGGATGATTCAAGTTTAAAAAGCTGCTTAGAAACAAGCTACGCTAAAGCTGGGCAGTAATAAGCAAGGATAAGTCTTCTTGTATCTATTTGGGAGCTGAGTGGCTGGCTCCCAGAGTCTGACAAAGAACCAACAACATTTTAACACTCCAACATGAGACTTGAATTTCTATAGGGCCTGAGAAAGCTTAAAAAAAAGGGGATGGGCATGGTTCCTTTAAGAAAACTATGCTGTACAGCAAAGTACTTAAACAGTCTTTTTCACACTAAGTAGAATCAAAAAATAAGTAAAAAATGCCTGCCACAGTACAGGGCTCTGGTATTCCAGATCTGGGGGTTGGAATGTAGTTCTTGGACACACCTCCAATTGAACCGCTTGACTCTAAAACTACCCAATAAGTGAGCAGAGCCAGCCCCAAAAGCCTCAGTGGAGATTCTGGCCACACCACTTAGCAGTTTAAAGGCTCATGGAGTCAGAAAAAGATAGAGATACTAGATAAAAGAGATCTAGATTGCTGAGGCTGGGGGGGGGGATCTAAACAGGTTCCAATGTGATTAAAACTGTACATAGGCTTAAGAAAGAAAAGAGAAAGATTATAGACCGGCATAGAAAGGGAAAAATAGTTTTAAAATAATGAAGTCTTTAAACAGAGAATAAAAGTAATATTAAAGAAAAAAGGCACAAAACAATGAAAAATACACAGGAAGTCTGGATCCTATATAGTATTGTGTTGATTTTGAATTTTTTTTTGACTGCTGATAAGCAAATGACAGCTGCCTTGAGACATGGGATTGAAAGAAGGACTGCCGAAAACAAACCAGCCTAGATACTTTAGGAATGCTTTAATTTAAAAACAGAAGTCAAAAAACATATTTGTCAAACAGAAATCAAAAAATACTCTGGGTTTGCTTTTGCTTCCACAGGAAATGAGAGGCTGGGGATTCCTTCCAGGTTAATATGGATCAGGTTTGATCAGGGGAGGCCTCCTGAATCTTGACAGGCAATATACATCAACAAAGGTTACAGCTGCTCTTCCAAGGACTTGGCCATTATCTCAATTTTCTCAGGATCCCCTAAAGATGCCTTCACACACAGACAACAAAAAGCAGTATAAAGAACTCAACACCCACATTCCCAAGAGATGGGGTAAGTGGTCTTTGGATGTTTGGTGGGTTATGGATATTTGTTATCATTTAGAGGAATATAGGATAAAAGACTGTCAATCTCAGATTTTTTGCATTGGCATGGATTTTGGTATATTGATACAAATTTGAAGTTATTTTTGTTATATTGTATATATGTTTCTACTCCTGTTTGAGGTATTGTGCTTAGGCAGCTCATTTAAAAATACAATGTATAATTTAGAAATGAGGTTAGTAGATAATCAATAATAATCAAACTCGTAGTGACATTGGGTATGTTTTAAAAGTTAAACAGATATATTTTAGACAGATAAATGATTTTCAAACACTTCAAAGGCCTACAAACTATGACATTTAAGATACGTAGTAACCCAAGGTTTTTCATGACAATGAGACACATCTGCTCCTGGCAGCACCAGTTTTCTTCAAAGAAGATGATAGGCATTGAAGAAACTCCACATGGAGTTTGCTTTCAATGTGGCAAGGCGCTTGCCCTATTTGGGCATGAAACTGCTCTTACTTGACTGCTGACAGTATGCTGTACAGAACGGACAAGTGAAACACAGGAAAAAGACTGTTGAACTTTGCCAAGACAAGACAAGACTGTCTTTTGAGATTCTTGCTTCACAGAAGAGTCTGCCAGATATTCTGCAGGACACAGAGGAGAGCGACTAACAAATTTGACAATACAAGGCAGGACAATCCTTTAAATTTCCTGCTTTGCTGAAAAGTTTGCCAGATATTCTAGGCCTGTAGGCTGAAGACCAAGGCCCCCAACATTGTAGAGGAACTTTGGGTGACTATCCAGGCAGCCGGAATGTCTGTTGTAAGGTAATGTTATAGCCTTCTGATTCTTTGATGGTGTTATAGACTTAGAGTTACAGTTTTCCTTAGTTATCATAGAAAGTAAATTAGGTATAAAACTTTGGATCACTAAGATAAGATATATAATAGAGTAATTTCTCTGAATTTGCTGAATAAAAATGGACTGACTATTTTAAATGAAATTCTTACTTGATAATTGTTTTTGTTGTATATAGTTTTACTATGTTTAAGTTAAAACTTTCATTTTATTCAGATAAAAAGGGGAAATGTAATAGAATATTAGTTTAAGATGTGTTACATTTGTTTATTCTGTGGAATATTTGGTTAATGATACTAAGATGTGTTGCATTCTTTTTTTTAAGATTTATTTATTTATTATGTATACAGTGTTCTGCCTGCACACCAGAAGAGGGTGCCAGATCTCATTACAGATGGTTGTGAGCCACCATGTGGTTGCTGGGAATTGAACTCAGGACCTCTGGAAGAGCAGTCAGTGCTCTTAACCTCTGAGCCATCTCTCCAGCCCCCATGTTGCATTCTTTTACGTTGTATTTGTTTAACGCTGGAAAGCTGTGCTACTTTTGCCCACTCTAAACACCTGATAGGTCTAATAAAGAGTTGAACAGCCAACAGCAAGGCAGGAGAGGGACAGGCGGGGCTGCCGGGCAGAGAGAATAAACAGCGGGAGAAATCTAGGCTTAGGAGAAGAAGAGGGAAGAGAAAAAGAAGGAGAAGAAGAGGGAGGACTACGGGTCCAGCCACCCAACCACACAACCAGCCATGGAGTTAAGAAGGAAGGAAAGTTATATAGAATACAGAAAGGTAAAAGCCCAGAGGCAAAAGATAGATGAGATAATTTAAGTTAAGAAAAGCTGGCTAGAAACAAGCCTAGATACGGCTGGGCATTCATAAATAAGAATAAATCTCCGTGTATTTATTTGCAAGCTGAGTAGAGAGCCCCCAGTGAATAAAAGAGTTTAAAAAAAACAACTACAAAGGTTCTTACCCTCTCTCTCTTACCAGCTGCTGCACTTGAGAATGCAGGTCCTGCACCTCGCCTGGGCAGGACGGTAGAGTTGACCCTGGAGACAAGGGTGGGGGTGGGCTGGCCCACCACTCATCTTCTATAAGGTATCATGGGTGATGGAGAGATGCCCCCCACAATAGAGCTTAGCCTGTGGGTGGGGTCAGGTCCGTGAGCCCTCGGAATGTGAGCATGGGATATCTGGCCCTATCCCCTCATCTTTCATAAGCTGGCAAGGGTGAGTGAGAGATGACCCACTTGCCCTTTCCCCTTACCACCTGTGACAGGCTAGGGAGATGACCTCCGCCTTTCCAGATGCTGCACTCCAGAAAGTGGGCCCTCCACCTCAACCGGGCAGCACAGTAGAGCTGACCCTGCAGACAGAGGTAAGGGTGAGCTGGCCCCAAGAAAATGAGGGTGGGAGATCTGGCCCGGCCACTCATCTGCCATAAGTTGTCATGGGTAAGAGAGAGATGCCTCTACCTTCCCCTCCTGCGGCCCTGAGGCCATGGAAGCAGGGAGTTGTCTCTGCCCCTCATCAGCTGCAGCACTCAGGAATGGTCCTGGGCCCCGCTGAGCAAAACTGTAGAGCTGGTCCTGGTGGTGTAGGTGTAAGTGAGCCATCCTGGAAGGTGTGAAAGAAGGAGAACTGGTTCTGCCTGTTGTTCCTTGCTCCACGGGGTAAACTAGCCAGGGCAATGCTGGAGAGTCACCCTGGTGGTGAGGATGGGGAAGAGCTGGAGAGCTGACCAAACCCTGCAACCAACCAGCCCCAGAACCAGGAATACATATAGGCCCACCCCAACATCCACCATATCTGTGATCTGCTGGAGCATGTGAAGGGGCAGTCCTGTAGATCCAAATCTACAGGATCTCCAAAACACAGGACAACAACAATATCTAAACAAATGAGTCCCTGTGAGAGCCTGGTATCAACAGTGTAGCAGAAACCAGAGGCCTTCAAACCAGACAAAAGACTCTTTGCAATGAGCCCTTGCAAATTAAGATATATGGTATAAAGAGTACACTGTATGAATCATGGTGTCAAACTACAGCTTCCACTATGAGATTTTTCTCTTTTTTTTTCTTTTTCTTAATTTCCTTCTAAGTTTTATTTTATTTTATGTTTTGGTTGGGAGTTTGCCAGGCAGAGGTATATAGGAAAGGATGGGGAGATGAATGGGATCAGGATGCATGATGTGAAAGCCACAAAGAATAAATCTTTAAAATGAAAAAAGGCCATCATAAAGAAGATAATCTTTTGGCATAAAAACAGACACATGGATCAATGGAATCAAATCAAAGTCCCTGGCATAAATCGACACACCTATGAACACCTGATTTTTGATAAAGCAGTCAAAGTTATACAATGAAAAAAAAGAAAGCATCTTCAACATATGGTCATGGCATAACTGAATGTCAGCATGTAAATACATCCATATCTATCACCCTGCACAAAACTCAAATCTATGAGGATCAAAGGCCTCAACATAAATCCAGTTACACTGAATCTGATAGAAGAGAACATGGGAAGTAGCCTTGACTGCATTGGCACAGGAGATCACTTCGTAAATATAACACCAGTAGCACAGACAATGAGATTGACAATTAATAAATGGGACCACCTGAAACTGAAAAGCTTCTGTAAGCAAAGGACATTGTCAATAAGACAAAACAGCAGCCTACAGAATGGGAAAATATCTTCACCAACCTCACATCTGACATAAAGCTGATTTCCAAAATATATAAAGAACTCAAGAAATTAGACGCAAAAATACCAAATAATCCAATTTAAAATGGGGTACTGATCTAAACAGAGAATTCTTGACAAACAAATCTCAAATGGCTGAAATACACTTAAAGAATTATTCAACATCCTTAGTCATCAGAGAAGTGCAAATCAAAGTAACTCTGAATACCATCTTACACCTGTCAGAATGGCTAAGATCAAAAACACTAATGACAGCTTGTGTTGGAGGGGATGTGGAGTGGAGTAAGGGGAACACTCCTCCACTGCTGGTGGGAGTGCAAACTTTGAAAATCAATGTGGCAGTTTCTCAGAAAATTGAGGATCCATCTACCTCAAGACTCAGCTATACCAATCCTGATAATATACCCAAGGATGCTCAATCCTACCACAAGGACCCTTGCTATATGTTCATAGAAGCATTATTCATAATAGCCAGAACCTAGAAACAACCTAGATGTCCCTCAACCAAATAATGAAGAAAATGTGGCACATATACACAATGGAGTACTATTCAGTAGAGAAAAATAATGACATCATGAAATTTGCAGGCAAATGGATGGAACTAGAAAATATCATCCTGAGTGAGGTAACCCAGACTCAGAAGGACAAACATGGTATGTACTCACTCATAAGTGGATACTAGATGTAAAGCAAAGGATAACCAGACTGCAACCCACAGCTCCAGAGAAGCTAGCTAACAAGGAGAACCCTAAGAGGGATGCATGAATCACCCTGAGAAGGAGAAATAGGTGAGATTTCAATGGGCAAACTGGGGGTGATGGGGCAATGGAGGGTAAGGTATGGTGGTTGAGAACATAAGGGAATAGGATAGTTCAGCTGGAACAGGGACAGAGTGGGAGAGCAATGAAAGAGATACCATGATAGCGGGAGACATAATGGGGATAGGGAGAAACCTGATGCTAGCTAGAGAAGTTCCCAAGAATCCACAAGGATGACCCTACCTTAGACTACTAGCAATAGTGGAGAGGGTGCCTGAACTGGCCTACCCTGGTAATCAGATTGGTGAATACCCTGTCATCATAGAGCCTTTCTCCAGTAACTGATGGAAGCCGATGTACAGATCCACAGCCAAACACCAGGCTGAGTTCCAGGAGTCCAGTCCAAGAG
Source organism: Peromyscus leucopus (assembly GCF_004664715.2). Taxonomy (NCBI): domain Eukaryota; kingdom Metazoa; phylum Chordata; class Mammalia; order Rodentia; family Cricetidae; genus Peromyscus; species Peromyscus leucopus. Next base: position 187,233,895 of record NC_051063.1, read on the forward strand.
AGAAAAAAGAGGGATTCTATGAGCAAGGGGCATCAAGATCATGATGGGGAAAACTACAGAGACAACCAAATCAAACTAATGGGAACTCAAGAGCTTTAACCCAATAGCTGTGGAACCTTCATGGGACTAGACTAGGTCCTCTGCATAGCTGAGACAGTTATTTAACTTGATCTGCTTAAGGAGCCCCCTGGCAATGGGATCAGGATCCATCCCTGGTGCATGAGCTGGCTTTCTGGACCCTATTACCCAAGGTGGGACACCTTACTCAGCCTTGATGCAGCGGGGAGGAGCTTGGTCCTGCCTCAACTGAATGTACCAGGCTTTGCTGACTCCCCATGGGAGGCCTTACCCTTTTGGAGAAGGGAATGAGGAATGGCCTGGGGTGGGGGGTGGGGCCGGAGGCTGGGGGAGAAGCAGGAGGAGGGATGAGAGGGGATCTGCAGTTGGTATGTAGAATGAAGAGAAAATTCCTTAAATAAAAAAATAAATGAGATAAAAGGAGAGAAAAGTTGGTATGTAGAATGAAGAGAAAATTTCTTAAATAAAAAAATAATAAACGAGATAAAAGGAGAGACAAAAGAAAAGAAAATGGTCCACAGGCTGGCCCACAGTGCAAACTTAAGGAGGCATTTGCTGAACTGAAGTCTCTCCTCTCAGATGACTCTAGCTTGTGTTAAGTTGGCATAAACCTAGTCAGCACAATGGGTACAAAAATGTGGGGGAAGAACAGAAAGTGGGGAGAAGGATGTGTTGGGGGTGTCTGGGAGAAGTGGGAGGAGAGAGTTGGGGATGAATATTCTTGAGATACATTGTTCACCTGTACAAAATTATCAAATGATAAATAAAAATATTCTGTTCAAACAAAGAACAAAAGGGCAGGGCACAATGGTAATTGGTATTTGATTAGCATCTTCTCAGAAACTTGTTCAGAATGCACAAATACACTTAGAAGTAAGTGGTCTAACTCCTTTCCTTGTGGTGAGAGGCCCGTGTGAGCCAAGCCAGTAGGAAGTGGTGTGATATTGGTAAGAGATCATATCCTGATTGTCACCGTTAAACAGAAGTTGTGGGTTAGCTCTGAAGATTAAAAACTAAGGGAAGGCCATTGCTGCTGGTCCAGGGATTAAACAGACAACAGGAATGACAAACTGAAGAGGTCTTCTTGGAAAATCCTCTTACGGAGGGGCATCATCAATCCCCAGTTCTTGTCCTTGATCTGTCTTGGTAAGTCTGAGGGGACCAGGGCTGTTTGTGGTGGGTGGGCGGGTTGTGGAGGCAGCTGGAGTTGGTGAGGCCAGTGGGGAAAGTAGTGAGGCTGTAAGAGAAGTGAATAAATTTCATTTTGTGAACACATATCATTTGTGGGGAACGTGTTCAGTGCTTTACACATATTTTTCTGAACTTCTCAGTGGCTTTCTGGCACTTGAATATGACATTTACGGTCTTTCTTTTGTATTTGGGGTGTGTGTGTGTGTGTGTGTGTCTGTCTGTCTGTCTGTCTGTCTGTCTGTGTGCACACATGTGGCAAGCCAATGGAAGGAGGACACAAGGTATCTTTCTTGGTTCTCCTCTATTTTTTTTTAGATTTCCCACTGAGGCTGACGCTTCCTGTTTCAGAAGGCTGGTTGGCTAGCAAGCTCCCTGGATCTGCCTGTCTCTGCTCCCCAGTGCTGGGTTGCAGACGTATACAGGGAGGATATGGGCTGTTGGTGAGCAAGACACATGTGGGGAGCACAGACATGCCTGGGTAAGGGAAGCCAGCCTCTGAGCTCAGCAGCAGATTCTTGGAATCAGGGAGGGTGATGGGGGAGCTCCAGGCAAGCACTGGGTCTCATGAGTCATTCTCTTGCATGGGTGTGTGTTGGAAAAACAGACACATTTTGGGACTACAGCAAGTGTCTCTTCAATCAAGCCCCGCCTTGATCCTTCATCCCAAGTGTTTAAATGGCTTCATCCCTTTCTTGAAATGGTTCCCAGGAAGCAGGATGATTTGTCATATGCAACTCTCAGTTTTATTTTCTTTCAAACCCCTTACCCCAGCCCATCCTCAGGGCCCGGCCCAGCTCTGTGGTCCCCACCAGAAGTGATGTGACACGGCAATGTATAAATTTTGGGCAAAATATGAACTGTGATATTCATAAGAGGGACACTAATTTGGATCCTCGGCCAAAACTTAGGTTGAAAAAAAGGCCATCTAAACTATATTCAGTTTGGGCAGTTCTGGGTTCATTTCATTTCTGCCGGGTTGAGATAGAGGAGAGTGATGCTGGGTATGACACATGTGAATGCTGTGAGCATGATGGCATTGCTTTATTGTTCTGGTACAGTGATACAGTTCTACTACTGGTCACGGGTAAGGAGGGGTTCCTCAGAAAGACATGAGTCAATCTATCCGAGGGAGAAAGGAAGGGAGGAAAGGGTGATCATCCTCAGGGCAGTTGGGGATAACAGGGAGTGATAGCAACAGAAATGAATACTTTTCGCTGTTGTCTTCATTTTTGTATATGTGTGTTGTGTATGTCTGTGTATGCATCTTTGCAGGCACCCATGGGCATGGGAGTGTGTGCACATATGTGTGCACACATATGGAGTCTGGAAGTCGTCAGTTGTTCTTCCACCTAATTCATCAAGGATGGAACTCAAAATCAAATCACAGCTCCCTATAATGGTTACTTTGGTACTCAGCTTGCGGCAGGGATCCTCTATCTTGGCCCTCTGATGCTGGAGTTAGAGTCAGGCCACTCACCTAGAAGTTAATGAATCATGGGAATCCAAGCTCTGGTCCTCATGCCTGGGTTGCATAAGAATAAGAAAGAATTAAGATTGTAGAAAAAAGGAGATATGAGAATTTACATGACTTCAAAGAGCTAGTGCAGGCTTTCTTTAATATCACAGGGGTGTGGTCTCTAGTCCTGTCCATGCCATGATCAGAGCACAGGACATGGTCACTCAATGAGCAGAACATAGGTGACATGATTTAAGCTGAGGTTTCGGTAGCTAGGGATAGAGAAGGCAAAGATAGATTCCTTTGGGCACCATGTGATTGTTTAGTGTGTGTGATGATTCACCTGTAACTCCAGCTTCAGAAGAGACAGGGGATCCACAGGGTGGCTGGCTAATGAGAGTAACCATATCCAGGAGCTATGATTTGGTTGTGAGGTCCTGCCTTGGTGAATAAGGTGGAAGAGCCATTGAGGATGATTGTGAACATCACCCTCCAGATTCCACATGCATGCACACATGTGAGGTTAGCTGCTTCCTTAGATAGGCTGGTTTCCAACTGCAGGGTCTTCGTATCATCCTACAATCACTCAGTGTCTGGGAGAGGGGGTCAGCTGCTTTTCTTCTGCAGTCCCCAGATAGCTGACTTCCTGGAACTCACTTAGCTCAGGGCCGTGGCTTCCCCGAACCAGGAGAGTTCTTTTGGACAGCAAGTACTCTACCTTGCTGAGCCATCTCAACCTTAATAACTTAGTTTTAACTAAGACTTGAAGGAAGGAAAAAGGTTTCCAGTTTCAACTGGGTTTGATCTGGCTCATTACTTTGATCCCAATACTCAGGAGCTAGAGGTACATGAATCTCTGTGAGTTCAAGGCCAGCATGGTCTACATAGTGGGTTCCAGGACAGCCAGAGATGCACAGTGAGATCAGATCCAAGTGGGAGAGAGCAGGCGTCATGAGAACAAGGGTGGGAGTGTAACCCAGGCCTTCCTCAGCTGATCACAGGATTCTTCTCTCTCAGGACATTTACCTAAGCCATCCCTCCAATCTCACCAGTGGAGCAAAGTAACAGCAGGAGGGAATGTGACTCTGTACTGCCAGAAGCCAGATAATATGACTGAGTACACAATGTTCATGCTCCTGAAGGAAGGAGTTCCATCACCTGTCCAGGTTCAGAGTTCAGAAAGCAACAGAGCAGACTTCTCACTTCATAATGTGACAGCCACAGACACAGGAAACTACAGCTGTGTCTACCACCAGAAAGAAGCCCCTTTCTGGGCCTCACACCCCAGTGATCACCTTGAGATCTTGGTGTCAGGTAAGTCTTAAATATTCTCCTTAAAAATTGTTTTTATAGTTACTGTAGAGATAAAAGACATTGCTGAGGGGCTGGAGTTAAAAGCACAGTTCTTTCAGAAAACCAGAAATCTGTTGTCAGGACTCACACCATGCAGCTCACAACCACCTGTGACTCCAGCTCTCCATGGGATCTGACGCTGTCTTCTGGCCTCTGAGGGTACCTGTAGTCATGCCATTCCCACATACAGACACACATACAGACACAGAGACATATAGACACACAGAGACATAGACAGGCACACACACACACATGCTCACACACACACACACACACACACACACACACATGAATGCACCCATGCACACAAGCACCTCAGCGTACAGCCACTCACCCCACAAAACAAAGAACCAGTTGCAGTAAGCGTCCACGTTGGTGAACTGATGGGTTATTGATGGGTGACTGTTGAGTGACTGTGGGGAGCACGGGCGGGGGGCTTTTCACCTGGAGTAGGGATGACTCCACAGCAGCTGCAGCAGCAGAAAGCCCACTCCAGCATGCCTGATGACTCATGATCCCTGCAGCCCTGGAGCTCTCTGCACAGCTTGCAGGCAGCTGGACAGTCACAGAATCCTCTTCTCTCTGTGGTTGGGCTGGTCAGAGTCTCCTCCCCCAGCAGTCACTGACTCCTTTTGATATTCTGGGAAGAGGCCTTTGAGAACCTTCCCTCTCCCACCAGCCTCCTCTTACTTCCTGAGGGAATGTTTCAGTTTGAATGAGGCTACTTTACAACAATGGCCCAAAATGCTTTATTTAGGAAAAAGTTATTGGGAAGAATGTGTACTTCAGTACTGTTGGATAGAGTATCATTTAGAAGTCTTCTCAGTTCATTTGTTTGGAGTGTAGTTCAACTCTGAGGTTTGCATTTGATATTTTTTCTGGATGATGTATCTATTGGTAACAGTGGTATACTGAAGTCATCAATTATTCTTGTATCTGGAACTATCTGTCTCTTTATACCCATTAGTATTGGTTTTATGAAAATGGGTACATCAGTACTCAATATATATAGCCTTTCTGACTATTTTTTTTACTTTTATTTTATGTGCTTTGGTGTTTTCCTACATGTATGTGTATATGACAGTGTCAGATCCCCTGGAACTGGAGTTATAGACATTTGTTATCTGCCCCGTGGGTTTTAGAAATTGGATGCAGGTCCCTGGAAGAGCAGCCGGTGCTCTTAACCACTGAGCCATCTCTTGAGTCACTAAGATAGATCTTTTATATAAATTTATGTCTATCTTTTTAATATTGGATACAATCCATTTTGGTACTTGACTTCACTGCTTGTAACCAGGGCATCTGTAAGGTTTTTTGTTTATTTGTTTCTGAGGCAGCATCATGTTATATACTTTAAGCTATTTTTTTTCTGTAGTCTAGGCTGGCCTTGAACTCACAGGCTTCCTGCTTCCGCTTCCTGAGGATGAAGACATGAGTCACTATGCCCAACTCAATCACTACAACTTTTTCTTTCCTTTTTACACTTCTTTATTTATTGTGGACATAGGTGCACATATGTGTATGGGCATGTACATGCCGCAGCATGCATGTGGGGTTCTTAGAACAAGTGGAGAAATTCAGTTGTCTTCTCCTACTCTGTGGGATTCACATTGAATTCAGATCATCAGGCTCAGTGTCAAGTGTCTTTACCTGCTGGGACATCTCCCTGCCCTAATCTTTATATTTTCTTGATGGATTGTTCCCTTTATTAATACACGTTTATCTTTGTATCCTATAACTAATTAGTTTTTGAGACAACTTCTCACTACATAGGTCTGCCTGACCTGGAACTCACCATACAGTCCAGGTTGGCCCTGAATTCACAGAAGTGTGCCTGCCTCTGCCTCCCCAGTGCTGGGATTAAAGGCATGGGCCACACCCCATCGATGCCTTATTTTTGTTTAACTATGTGTCTGTGTGTGGGTATGTGCACACGAGTGCAGCTCCTGTAGAAGCCAGTAGAGGGCATTGGATCTCCTGGCTCTGGAGTTATAGGTAGATTAGGAGCCTGCTTCTGTGAGTGTTGGGAATTGGTCCTCTGCAAGAGCAGCACCAGCTCTCCAATCCTGAGCCTCGCTCTAGCTCTTAGGACGGTTTCTGAGACAGACATCCTGATTTCTGTAATTCTGCTGGTTGTTTCCTTGTTGATATGAATCATGTTTCTTCTTTCTCCACTATTCATGTTAAGGATTTGCTGTTTTACTGAACTGTACATGACCAGCCCTTTCCTAGTTATTGATTATAATCTGTACATGGTAACCTTGGTTAGAAGTTACTCACTTTCAGGGAGTGAAATACATCATTGCATGCTTCCATGGTTTTGGGGGATGCTGAAAGGTGTGGTATTATTTTTTATGACTTCAGAATTGTATTTACCTCTTACAACTTTTAATATTACTTCTGTCATATTGGCATTTTAATGATCATTTGTCATAGAGAGGCTCTTTTCTGATATGTCAATTCATAACCTGGTATTTGGATCTTCATTTCCATCCCTAGATTTTAAAAGTACTTTACTGCCATCCCACTAAGTAGGTTTTCTGTGCCTTTTCTTTGTATCATGGCCCTTCCTCCTGTCCCACAGATTCTGATGCTTGATCTGTCTGCCGATCTCAGGTGTGTGTGTGTGTGTGTGTGTGTGTGTGTGTGTGTGTGTGTGTGTTTGCATGCACTATCATTCACACCATTTATCCTGAGGTGATGGGGTCTGCTCCTCACCACAGTGTGAGGCCACTGACCCTTGCACCCCTCACAGCAGGAAGGCTCCTGCTGCCTCAACTTCTGAACATGGCTGCACCAGGCCCTCTCCCTCACAGCAGCTGTTTCCCACAGACACTGGAGGAGAGGGCAACCAGGTTTCTTAGATTGTGATTTTCCCCTGTTCCCCAGCTAACCCTATCTGAAGGCTTTAACTGTAAGCCCCCCTCTCAAAACAGTGCCTGGGAATGATCCTCCATGGTATGGAGAAGTTTTAGGGAACAGGAGGTCATGAAGGCCAGCTTATACTTCAGACAACATGGACATCTTGCATGGATCAAGATGGCTAGCACTGGACATCTGAGGATATGAACAATAACAAAAACAACAACAAAAAGGTTGACGCTGAATGTCCAGAAAACCCAAAAGTAAACGAGTGATGTAATCTGCTATATACCTATTTGTGGCAGGATGCCTTATGTGTGTGGTTCTGTGTATTATCACCTTGAGGTCTTAGGCAACAGCCTTCACATTGAAAACTTGCCTTTCTCTCCCTCTCTCTCCCTCTGTGGGCGTGGGGGTGCCGATTTGCCTGTAGGCCTGTGTGCCTACCTCTGCGTGGCTTTTTTTGTGCTTGTCCGTGTGTGCCTCTGCCTGCCTATGCGTGTTGGCATGTGCCTGGGTACCTGCCAACATTATGCTTCTTGGTGGCCTGTGTGCTGGTGAATAAAATATGTCTTATGTGCCCCAAATTCTCTTTAGCCTTCAGGTCTCCTGTACCCTCTTGTGTTCCTGACTTCAGAGTTGGGACCCTGCAAATAGAAAAATGAATTTGATTCCTAAGGGCGACTTGTCCCATGGGATCCGTTGTTGTCATCCTACATTCCCCCTCAGGGCTTAAGTCTGTGAAATTTGTGGTGTTGGCCTGTGAAGAGGATGACCACTAGTTTCCTTAATCAGTGCTCAGGTTGTGAATGAGTCTTGGCGTCTCATCTTCTGTGGAGCAGCCAAGCAGGTTGTCTCCTCTTTCACACATAAATTTCTGCTGTTGTCAGATATTAGTTTTTCAAATGTTTTCATGCTTGAGAATCATGCATATACACAACGAAATATGATCATACCCAGCCCCACTTTTCCTCTTCATGTCTTCAACTTTTTTCATTTGTGTGTGTGTGTGTGTGTGTGTGTGTGTGTGTGTGTGCAGACAAGAAGGGGCATCAGATCCCATGGAGCTGGAATTACAGGAACTTGTAAGATGTCTAACATGGATGCTGGGAATCAAACTCAGGTCCTCTGGAAGAGCAATAAAAGATCTTAAACACTGAGTCATTTCTCTAGCCCCCTGACTTTTTGTTGTTGTTTTTGTTATAACCCACTAAATACAATTAATGCCGTCCCTATGTGCATGGATGTTGTGCCATCATTGGAGCATGGGAAACACCCAAGTGGTTGCATCCTCAAAAATAGATTGGTCCCCCTACTCCCAGCAACTATGAACCGACAGGAGCCGCTCATTGTAGAGTGGCACCTGGAGATCTGGTACTCTCTCTGCCAAGGTTTTGGCTGTCTTGATCTTCTGCAACACTTGTTTGGCAACCATAGCTGTGCAAGTTCATGAATGTAAAAGTTGAGTCACGTCCAGAAGAATGCGTTTCACAGCACTTCTTCCCATCCTCTAGCTCTTACATTCCTTCTGCTCCTGCTTCTTCCATGATGTCCCCTGAGCTTGGATGGTGACGGTCATGGTGGTGGTGGTGGGACACTGGTGGTGGTGGTATGGTGGTGGTGGTGGTGATGATGGTGGTGATGGTGCTGGTGCTGGGGATGGTCCTGGTGCTGCTGCTGATGCTTGTTGTGGGTGGGTATGATGGTGATGGTGATGGTGGAGGTGATTGTGATAGTGGAGGTGATGGTGGTGGTGGAGATGATGGTGGTATGGATGTCCTCTTACTCTTAGCACTCAAATCAATCCTGCATTGCTCCATTGACTGCTGCCAATGGCAAAAAGAAGCTTTTCTGTTCAAAGTTTCATATAATCCCATCAATCATTTTAATTTTTCTTTCTTTTACATGTACAGCTATTTGCCTACATGTATGTCTGTAAACCAAATGCAAGCCTGGTGCCTCTACAGGCAAGAAGGGAGTGTCACAGGCCCTGGAACTGCAGTAACAGGTGGTTGTTAGACACCATGTAGGTACCTGGCTCCTCATGAAGAGTGGCTAGTGCTTTAACTCCTCCGCGGACTCTCCAGCCCATCTTTTATGATTTCTAATGCTCTTCCTCTTTTTGGGGAAGAAGTGATTCTTTGATACCTGATAGTTAATATATCTGGCGTTACTCATCTAATCCTTCATCATGCCCTGAAAATATCTATCCTGATGCATGTCACCTAAAGCAATGACCAGTCATGATAGGAGGGTTACCCTGTTCCAAGAGATTTTCAGACGACTCCCAGGCATATGGAAGGCATTTCTAACATCAGGAAGGAGCCAGACTCATACTCAGTCTGTAGATATTACCCAGTGTCCTACATAGCTCTGTTTTTCCCTGGAATGAAGAATGGAACCTAGACACAAAAACCAAGGCCATAAGTAAAGTGACAGGAATAAAAAAATTGGGGATAGAATGATATGAGAATGGAAGGAGTTGTGGGATTTAGGGGATCAGGGATCGCTGAAGCATTGGGAGTGAAAGCAGAGAGGTGGCAGAAGAGAGTCTCAGGAAACAAAGGAGGTGCTAAGTTGGCCTAGAGCCAGAGTGCAGCTGTGGGAGCATGCAAACCCTGACTGTGTGAACTTGGGCTCTCAGCTCAGCTGGAACCTCTGGGATGCTCCCCAGAACCGAGGATGGAAATGAGGTGGCTCTCCACGGTGACCTGTACATCAATCGTGTCTGTTTTGCAGATCCGAATGATGACCAGACCGACATGGAGAAAGATGGTGAGTGACTCCACCACACTCAGCCTGAGCTTTCATCGTACATGTTCCCCCATTCCCTTCCTGGGCTGCTGGGAGCAGGTGCATGTGTCAGATAAAAACAGATTTTTGTTTCCCTCCAGATAGATCCCCTTCTGAAACCCAGCCTCAGTGCTTGGCCCAATGCAGTGTCGCCAAAGAACAGCACCGTGACACTGCGATGTGTGAGTCCCACCACAGGCATATGACTTGTTCTCAGGAAGGGAGATAAAATTTTGGAACCTAGGCTTCCATATCATTTGACAGAGGGGATGGCTGAGTTTCGTCTGACTAACCTTCGGCTGTGTCATGCTGGGTATTATACCTGTGAATGCTATTTAAAGGAGTCCCCCGATAAAATCTTACCTTCCAGCGAGGTCCTCCTACTATTGGTGACAGGTGAGGACAGGCTGCCTCAGAAGGACGTTCACAGATCTGTAGCCAAGGGTGAAGGTGGATCAAAAGAATGTTGGTAGGGGGAAAAGGGGCATCATCTGGAGTTGGTGGGATGGTCCAGCCGGCAGTAGCTGCCATGTCTGCCCACATAAGATCAATCCCAAAGACCCATATGGTGGAAGGAAAGACATCCAGAAGTTGTCCTCAGACCTTCACATTTATGGCATGGCTTGTGCCCTTCCCAATAAGTAAATGCAAATGTTATTTTAGAAGAACTTCCCCTCCAGAGCAGTTGAGGTGGACATGAGGTAACCAGGACAAAATTGATTACCTCAGCTTTACTCCGATATGTAGCAGTGGGGGGGGGGGGACACGACTGTGTTCTGCACAATATCTGGTTCCTTACAAGAATGACCCTATCAACAGTAAGTCAAGGGAGGGAATGGACTAACAGGGCCATATCATGCATGACTAAACTATCAGCTATGGATAAATTCTTGGAGAGAGGGACCACCATTTTAATTTTGTATACTCTGCTGAGCACACTGGAGTCCAAAAGATAACCACAAACAAATGTTCACCCAAATGGCCCTAGTTAGTCTCAGTGGGTACCCAAACAAAATGAATGCAAGTGAACACAAGAGAGATTTGTGGGGATGAGGAGTGTGTTAAGGAGATGGGGTGAAAATGATCAGTACATACTGTGTACGTGTGCGAAATTATCTACAAACAAATATATAGTTAATAAAATTATGTCTGCTGAGAGTCAGGATAGACTGTGGGACAGTTTCAGCATCACAGGACCCTTGCAGGACAGGAAGGATGAACATAGGACTCTGGGCTGCACTGCTTCCCCTTGGCTCTTGTTCCTCTTACAGGGGACTTGCCTAAGCCTTCCCTCCGAGTCCAGCACTTGGGTCGGGTCACCACAGGAGAAGTGGTGAGGCTACAGTGTCAGAAGCCACACAATTCAACAGAGTTGTCCCAAATGTTTGCTCTGCTAAAGGAGGGAAATTCATCTCCCATACAGCCTCTGACTTCTGAAAACAACACGGCAGAATTCACCCTGCAGAATGTGACAAGTCGAGATGCAGGGAGGTACAGTTGTGTGTACCTCCAGGCAGAAGCCCCTTTCAGGACCTCCCATCCAAGTGATCATCTTGATATCTCAGTGGCAAGTAAGGATTTCATGATAGCAAGAAGTTTTGTATAATCATAGGAGTTTTTTGCCTAATAGGACATAATTTATTCTGTAATATCATTGCTACATCATTGCACTCTTTCTTCTCTCTTTTAAAAAAAAGATATATTTTATTTTTGAAACTTGTGTGTCTTTGTGTGGGTATATGCACATGATTGCAGTGCATACAGAGAGCAGAAGAGGCATTGTTTCCCCTGGAACTGGTGTTACAGGTGGTTGTGAGTTGCCTGGTGTGGATGCTGAGAACTGAAATCAGATCTTTGCCAATGCCTATATATTTAAATGTTTTCTTCTCATATTTTCAGTTTCAGTTCTCACATTAAGGTCTTTGATTCATTTGGAGTTGTTTTTTGCAGGGTGAGATATATTGAACTAGTTTTATTCTTTGCATGGGAGTCCAGGTTTCTAAGCATTTGTTGAAAAGGCCATCTTTTCTTCAGTGTGAACTTTTGGCATTTTTGTTAAAAAAATGTCTGCAGTTATGTAAGTTTCTCTCTGGGTTGTTTCTTGTATTCCATTGATCTCTGTGTCTGTTTTATGCTAATAACATACTGCAATTGCCCTCCTTGGGTTCAGTTGAGATTCACAATATTGCAGAGACTCAGATGCCAAGTGAAGTTCTGCTGTGCTCAAGGCCCATATGGCATTTTGTAGTCTGAGGAGAAATACTGATCTACTCTGAACTTCTGTGTTGTGTGTTCTCCTTTGGTCTATGTTTTACTCATAAGATAAACCCTTATATATCAAAGGAGGTAAGTGAAATTACAGAAATGAGATAAAGAAGCACTGTGGTAGCGTCACAATCTTTAAATCCAAATACTCCAGACACAGAGGCAAGAGGATTTGTGAGTTTTAGGTGACCCCAGTCTGCAAAGCTGGTTCCAGAACAGCCAAGGCTGTACAAAGAAAACCTGTCTCAAAAAAAAAAAAAGAAAAAGAAAGAAAGAAAGAAAAACTAAAGAAAAGAAAAGAAGAGAAAGGGAGATAAAGAAAAAATAAACAACAGAGGAAAGCTAAGGCATTATGGTCATTTGAATGAGATAGACCCATGTAGATGTAAACAACCATCTTATTAAATAAGAAACACAGAACCAATGTAAAATAGAAAGCCAAGAGGTCAGAGCTCAGAGCTAAAATCTCACCCTTCCTCCTGCGGTGGTCCTAGCTTCCCGAAAGAGAGCTATTTCCCTGTGTGTAAGTCGTTTCATAGTCATTCTGCCTTCTCATTGGTTGTAAACCCGAACACATGACTGCCTCATCACTGTCTGTATGTACAGCCCCCCAGGTCTTAAAGGCATATGTCTCCAAAGCTGGCTGTATCCCTGAACACACAGAGATCTATGGGGTTAAAGGCGTGCGCCACCACCGCCACACTCTGTCTATGGCTCTAATAGCTCTGACCCCCCAGCAACTTTATTTATTAACATACAATTAAAATCACATTTCAGTACAATTAAAATACCACCACATTTCCCCTTTTCTATCTTAATAAAAAGAAAAAAAGCAAAAGGTTATAACTAACATAAGAAAAACTATATATACAAGTACAATAACTATATACAATATATACAAGTAACAAATACCTAAACGATGTCTAGTCCATTTGTATTTGACAAATCAGAGAAAATAATTCCATTATCTATCCTATTTTGGTAAATCCAAGATGTATCTAATGCACTTTCTATCTTAATTAATCTTCAACTATAACTAACTAATCTTCAACTCCCTCAGAGACCCAAGAAGGAAGTAATATTAGCTAACAAAAATAAAAACAGGAAGTGCATGCAAGCAACTTCCAAAAAAATTTGTGAGTTGACAGAAACAGCCAACTGCCTGGACAGTCACCTGAGGTTTCCCAGCATTGTTGGTGCATTCAAATTGGCTACAGGCCTAGAGTATCTGACAGACCATTTTCAGAAGCAGGAATTCTGAGAGACCATCTTACCCTGTCTTGGCAGAGTACAGTGGTCGCTTTCCTTGTGTCCCACTTGTCCAGAAAGGACAGCATTGCATTTTTACTGTCAGCTGTCAAGGCAAGGGCAGTTCTTTGCCCAGTAGGCCATTTTGTGCCAAAAAGACAAACTTCCAAATGGAAATGTCTTAGAAGCCCAACATTCTCTCTGGATTAATTGGTGCAGCCAGGAGCAATTGTGTCTCACGTCAACAGATTTCTAAGTTATTTAAATACCATATTCTCTAGGTCTATGAAGTGTTTGAAGATTACCTATCTATCTGAAATATATCTATGTATACCTAGAAGACTTAACTAACATGGGTTCAAATATGATTATCATAGATGACTAATTATTAATCTATTTCTAATTATCCATTACAATTTTAAATGAGTTAAACATAATACCTCAAACAAGAATAGAAATATATATGTATGTATGTATATATATGTATATATATATATACACAGTATAACAAAATTAACTTCAAGTTTGTATCAATAAACTAAAATTTATACCAATGTAAAACATTTTAAACAAGTTGTTCTTTAAAAGTAGGTTCATTAATCTACCCTTTTATCTTATCGTCTCTATATCCTCCTATATATCTATATCATACCCCCTTTTCTTTTTTAGAAAGAGATCACATTTATAATCAACCTGTTTTAAATAAAAATATTGGTTTTTCTCTGTCCCACATCATAGGGCTCTTCTGATTTGGGACACAAGAATCTCTTAACCATTTTTTTAAAGCAATATGTCTGTGTTTAGAGAGGGAGTGAGCCAATTCCACCTCTAAAGCCAGCTTGGTATATTTGGGAATTTGGGCATAGCATCTCTTACTACTTCCTGCTGGAGGGGGGTGCTGTATCTTATGGGGATGCAAAGAAAATTTTAGGCCTATGGGGTAGTCCATGAGGCTGTATTGTGTGAACCAGTTGCGTTGAAACTGCTCTGGATGTTAGATCATCTGGGCCATGGTGTCATCGGAGGCCTTTCAGGGGGTCTTGGCTGGTGAAACCTGATGTATCTTAATCTGGAACAAATCCACAGCCTCTGGCTTTCTGTGGAAACAAAAGCAGAAACTCTTTTCCAAAGTAACATATCCTTATATCCAAATTTTGAAGTCAAGGTATCTTTAAAATTTACATTTTGGCATAACTGAACAGCTTTTATAATCAAATGTTTTTCTTTAGTTACGAATATCAAAGAGAACATAATCCAGATTTTATGTGTGATAGCCATCTTTACGTGGCTTATTACCTTTACTGTTTTTTAAACACTTTATTTTTAGATACTATTTGTTTATATAACGGTATATATATATATATATATATATATAATATATATATATATGCTACATACATTTTTTACATGCATTATAAACTATTTCATCTGAATCAGTCTTATTGTGAACTTATTGCTTTAAACTGTAGCCTTTAAAGCCTGAAGCGGTGCTGTGGCTGCTGGCCCCGGCCACTTTAGCTTCCCAACATGGCAGTGGTACGTTTTCCGCCAGCTCTGGGAGTCATCAAGTCTCAGAAATAGTGGGTCTATGCTTCTTATCAAAGCAGCGTGTAGCCCAGAAACTTTTTTTTTAATACTAGTAAAGACTAAATCTACCACAGAGCATAATGTGCCGCTGGCAGATGCCTTATTCCCGCCATACTGCCAATCAAATACACACGCCAGGAACCCACCAGTGTTCAAACCTGTGTTTTGTGGCATCTAGCTGCCTGTATAAGACAAAAAGCAGGACCTGGTTTTGGCTCTGTTTAGAATTGGTTATTAAATATTCTCAGCTTTAAGGTGGAAACTCGAGCCGTTGGGTGCCATTTGTAGATCTAACCAACCGTCTTATTAAATAAGAAACACAGAACCAATGTAAAGGAGAAAGCCAAGAGGTCAGAGCTCAGAGCTAAAATCTCACCCTTCTCCTTTGGTGGT
>NC_051063.1:187249620-187271016 GCF_004664715.2 Peromyscus leucopus
TCAGTGTCAAATGCCTTTATTCTCTAAGTTATGTCAACTGCTCCAAAATTAACTTTTTAGGGTCTCCAAACATGGGTTCTTCTCTGGGTGCTCCCACCCCTACTTCCCATCACTCCAACTTGAGATGTTTGAAAGCTACATTAGGTAGAAGGTGCTTTTAAAAAAAAAGATACTGTAGCCGGAGTTTTCCTGCCTGGCCCACAGTCAGGACAAATCCTTGTCACCCTCCAGTCCCACAGCTGCTCAGACCCAACCAAATAAACACAGAGACTTATATTGCTTACAAACTGTATGGCCATGGCAGACTTCTTGCTAACTGTTCTTATATCTTAAATTAATCCATTTCCATAAATCTATACCTTGCCATGTGGCTTGTGGCTTACTGGTACATCTTCCTTGTCCTGGCGGCGGCTCCAGGCAGTCTCCTTCTGCCTTCCTGTTCTTTTATTTCTCTTCTCTGTTAGTCCCGCCTATACTTCCTGCCTAGCCACTGGCCAGTCAGTGTTTTATTTATTGACCAATGAGAGCAATTTGCCATACAGACCATCCCACATCACAGCCAAGTGCAGACCATCTCAGACACCTGCACTCAGGCCTGTGGTCCTAATCATCCTCTATGTGGACCTGCTGGGTAAAGCCACGAGGAACCCAAGAACAGGCTCGCACAGGACATACAGAACATCCCACAGCAAGAGACTGTCCATTTTTTTTAAATGTGTGTGTGTGTGTGTGTGTGTGTGTGTGTGTGTGTGTGAATAGGTATGTGCGTGTTAAGGTGCGGGGCTGCAGAGGCCCCAAAAGAGCATTTGGTCCCTTGGGGCTGGTGTTTTATGTGGATGTGAGCTAGCCCTTGTGGACACTGGGAACCAAACTCAGCTCCTCTGTGTGAGCAAGGCATTCTTAACCACTGAGTCACCTCTTCAACTCCATTGGTAATTTTCTTTTTCACAGATTCGAGGCCTCCATTGACACTTAATGGGAAAGGACTTTGTATTAAATCTACATATGTTACATATACCTATGCCTAAAACAAACAGGACAATACAACATGGTAAGAATCTATACCACATAAAATGATGTCAGTGGCCATGTGGAAAACTATGAGTTTTCATGCTAGGCCTGATGTTTAGATAACTCCTTATAATATTCAAAAGTACAGTGTGATGACTGTAATGGATAATGGAAAATTTCTACATCAAGTAAAATGTTCATAAGTATGTTCATCAGCCCTCTTGTGGTAATCATTTAAACATGAGTGTAACTACTTAATATATAGTTAGATACTTAATTTTTTCCATGTTGATTAATGTATAATTAACAAAACCTAAATATATCAGAGCATCATTTGTTATTTAATTTTTAAAACATTTTTGTTATTTGTATTTGTTTTTGTTGTTTTGGTTTCTGATAACAGGGTCTTACAGTGCAGCATTGCCTGGTCTGTAACTCACTATGTACACCCAGCTGATCTGGAATTCATAGACATCCACCTGTTTCTGCCTCCTAAGGCCTGGGAATAAAGGCATACATCATCACACTTGGCCATTTTTATTTCTCAGTTGTAGCTGCATTAATTTGGTGGTCAAACATTCCTCATAATTACAAACCAGTCACGAAATAGGAAAAATCTCAGTTATTTTACCTGGGTCTGCTAGATGACATCCTGTGGCTGTACCAGGCTTCAGCCAGGAAGACTGCCATCAACACCACAAACATGGCAGACATTTCCAGCCTGATGAGATTAATCTTGGTGTAACATTTGGATAAGGCACTTGGGGACACTGAAAGAGAGAAGATGATCAACATTGTTTGTAAGGAGCATTCTTCCTCCCCCAAATGAGCAACCAGATCTGACTTTCTTCCATCCACTCAGAAACTGGCCAGCGGGCAGCTGTCTAGTCCTTGCAGTTTTAACCCTTGAACACACAACGCAGACTTTAACGAGAGCTGAAATGAATGGAGATTTGTTCTGTTCTTTTTTTTTAAACCTTATTTCTGTGCATTCAGTCTATTCCACTTTCTTTTCTGTGCAATGATGAAAACATTCTGATAAAGAGCAGCTTTAGGGAGGAAATGGCTTATCTCCTCACAGAGGTTACACTCCATTGTCAAGGGAAGTCAGAGAGGAACTGAAAGTAGAAACCATAGAGCAGGGCTGCAGATGATTCATTGGTTAAGAGCATTGGTGGCTCATCCAGAGTACCTGAGCTCCATTCCTAGAACCCTCACGCAAGGCACAACCATCCATTATTGATGTAACCAACCGTCTTATTAAATAAGAAACACAGAAACAATGCAAAAGAGAAAGCCAAGAGGTCAGAGCTCAGAGCTAAAATCTCACCCTTCCGCCTGCGGTGTCCCAGCTTCCCGAAAAAGGGCTCTATTTCCTGTCTGTTTGTCTATTTAAAGTATTTTGTTTTGCCTTCTCATTGGTTGTAAACCCAAACACATGACTGCCTCGTCACTGTCTGAATGTACAGCCCCCTAGGTCTTAAAGGCATATGTCTCCAATGCTGGCTATACCCTGAACACACAGATATCTATGGGATTAAAGGCGTGTGCCACCACCGCCACACTCTTGCTATGGCTCTAATAGCTCTGACCCCCGGACAACTTTATTTATTAACATACAATCAAAATCACATTTCAGTACAATTAGATTACCACCACAATCCATAACTCAAGTTACAGGGACTCCACACCCCTCTTCTCACCTTCTGGGGCACACCTAGCAAGACTGTGGTGCGCGCACCTCCCTCCCCCCCCGCATGAATAAAATACTCATACACATAAATTAACAAATCTTTAAAAAGAAAGAGAAACCCAGAATTCAAGCTTGCTCTCTGGCTTGCTCTGCCTCATGGTTAGCTGCTCTTTGATGCAGCTCAGGATCATCTGCCTGAGGAGTATTGTCATCCAAAGTGTGACACCAAAGAACTTCCTACATTAATTAATAATCAGGACAATCTCACAGACATGCTCTCAGACAAATCTAACCTAGGAATTTCTTCAACTGAGGCCTCTTATTTCTGATGCGTCTAGGCTGACAATCAAGGATAACCAAGATTCTGCCTGTGTTCACTAGAGTTGGTATTATTGTGATAAGACACCATGACTAAGGCAAGTCATAAAAGAAAGCATTGATTTGGGGCTCACAGTATGAGAAGGTTAGAGTTCACGACCATCATGGTGAGGAGCATGAGAATAGGCAGGTATGGTGCTTGAGTAGGAGTTGAGAGCACATGTCTTGATCCACAAGCATGAGGCAGAGAGAGCTGACTGGGATTGGCATGGGTTTGAAACCTCAAAGTCTACCTTTTGTGACATACCTTCTCCAACAAAGCCACACCTCCTATCCTTCCCAAACTGTTCAATCTACTGGAGACAAAGCATTCTGATGTATGATTCTATGTGGGTCTATCTCATTCAAATGACCATAATGCCATAGCTTTCCTCTGTTGTTTATTTTGTCTTTATCTCCCTTTCTCTTCTTTTCTTTTCTTTATTTTTTTCTTTCTTTCTTTTTTTTGAGACAGGTTTTCTTTGTACAGCCTTGGCTGTTCTGGAACCAGCTTTGCAGACTGGGGTCACCTAAAACTCACAAATCCTCCTGCCTCTGTGTCTGGAATATTTGGATTTAAAGATTGTGACGCTACCATAGTGCTTCTTTATCTCATTTCTGTAATTTCACTTACCTCCTTTGATATATAAGGGTTTATCTTATGAGTAAAACATAGACCAAAGGAGAACACACAACACAGAAATACAGAGTAGATCAGTATTTCTCCTCAGACTATAAAATGACATATGGGCCTTGAGCACAGCAGAACTTCACCTGGCATCTGAGTCTCTGCAATATTGTGAATCTCAACTAAACCCAAGGAGGGCAATTGCAGTATGTTATTGGCATAAAACAGACATATAGATCAATGGAACACAAGAAATAACCCAGGGAGCAACTTACATAACTGCAGACATTTTTTAACAAAAATGCCAAAAGTTCACACTGAAGAAAAGATGGCCTTTTCAACAAATGCTTAGAAACCTGGACTCCCATGCAAAGAATAAAACTAGTTCAATATATCTCACCCTGCAAAAAAAAAAAAAAAACTCCAAATGAATCAAAGACCTTAATGTGAGAACTGAAACTGAAAATATGAGAAGAAAACATTTAAATATATAGGCATTGGCAAAGATCTGATTTCAGTTCCCAGCATCCACACCAGGCAACTCACAACCACCTGTAACACCAGTTCCAGGGGAAACAATGCCCCTTCTGCTCTCTGTATGCACTGCAATGATGTGCATATACCCACACACAGACACACACATACACACAAGTTTCAAAAATAAAATATATCTTTTTTTAAAAGAGAGAGAAAGAGTGCAATGATGTAGCAATAATATTACAGAATAAATTATGTCCTACTAGGCAAAAAACTCCTATGATTATACAAAACTTGTTGCTATCATGAAATCCTTACTTGCCACTGAGATATCAAGATGATCACTTGGATGGGAGGTCCTGAAAGGGGCTTCTGCCTGGTGGTACACACAACTGTACCTCCCTGCATCTCGACTTGTCACATTCTGCAGGGTGAATTCTTCCGTGTTGTTTTCTGAAGTCAGAGGCTGTATGGGAGATGAATTTCCCTCCTTTAGCAGAGCAAACATTTGGGACAACGAATTGTGTGGCTTCTGACACTGTAGCTTCACCACTTCTCCTGTGGTGACCCGACCCAAGTGCTGGACTCGGAGGGAAGGCTTAGGCAAGTCCCCTGTAAGAGGAACAAGAGCCAAGGGGAAGGGGTCAAGCCTAGCGTCCTGTATTCATCCTTCCTGTCCTGCAAGGGTCCTGTGATGCTGAAACTGTCCCACAGTCTATCCTGACTCTCAGCAGACATAATTTTATTAACTATATATTTGTTTGTAGACAATTTCGCACACGTACACAGTACGTACTGATCATTTTCACCCCATCTCTTTAACACACTCCTCATCCCCACAAATCTCTCTTGTTTTCTTGCATTCATTTTGTTTTTTTTTTTTTTTTGCTTTTTGGTTTTTCGAGACAGGGTTTCTCTGTGTAGCTTTGCGCCTTTCCTGGAGCTCACTTGGTAGCCCAGGCTGGCCTCGAACTCACAGAGATCCGCCTGGCTCTGCCTCCCGAGTGCTGGGATTAAAGGCGTGCGCCACCACGCCCGGCTGCATTCATTTTGTTTGGGGACCCACTGAGACTAACTAGGGCCATTTGGGTGAACATTTGTTTGTGGTTATCTTTTGGACTCCAGTGTGCTCAGCAGAGTATACACAATTAAAATGGTGGTCCCTCTCTCTCTCCAAGAATTTACCCATAGCTGATAGTTTAGTCATGCACAATATGGCCCTGTTAGTCCATTCCCTCCCTTGACTTACTGTTGTAAGGAACCAGATATTTTCAGAACAGTTTTTTTTTCCCCCACTGCTACATATCGAAGTAAAGCTGAAGTAATCAATTTTGTCCTGGTTACCTCATGTCCACCTCAACTGCTCTGGAGGGGAAGTTCTTCTAAAATAACATTTGCATTTACTTATTGGGAAGGGCACAAGCCATGCCATAAATGTG
Organism: Peromyscus leucopus; assembly: GCF_004664715.2. Taxonomy (NCBI): domain Eukaryota; kingdom Metazoa; phylum Chordata; class Mammalia; order Rodentia; family Cricetidae; genus Peromyscus; species Peromyscus leucopus. The sequence goes on from NC_051063.1 coordinate 187,255,226, forward strand.
AAGGTCTGAGGGCAACTTCTGCATGTCTTTCCTTCCACCATATGGGTCTTCGGGATCAATGTTATGTGGGCAGACATGGCAGCTGAAGCTACTGCCAGCTGGATCATCCCACCAGCTCCAGATGATGCCCCTTTTTCCCTACCAACATTCTTTTGATCCACCTTCACCCTTGGCTAAAGATCTGTGAACGTCCTTCTGAGGCAGCCTGTCCTCACCTGTCACCAATAGTAAGAGGACCTCACTGGAAGGTGAGATTTTATTGGGGGACTTCTTTAAATAGCATTCACAGGTATAATGTCCAGCATGACTCAGCCGAAGATTAGTCAGATGAAACTCAGCTGTCCCCTCTGTCAAATAATGTGGAAGCCTAGAATCCAAAATTTTATCTCCCTTTCTGAGAACAAGTCGTATGCCTGGGGTGGGACTCACACATCGCAGTGTCACGTTGCTGTTCTCTGATGCCACTGCATTGGGCCAAGCACTGAGGCTGGGCTTGGGAAGAAGATCTGGAGGGAAACAAAAATCTGTCTGGAACTGACACATCTGCCTGCTCCCAGCAGCCCAGGAAGGGAATGGAGAACATGTGCAAAGAAAGCTCAGGCTGGGTGTGGTGGAGTCACTCACCATCTTTCTCCATGTCGGTCTGGTCATCATTCGGATCTGCAAAACAGACACGATTGATGTACAGGTCACCGTGGAGAGCCACCTCATTTCCATCCTCGGTTCTGGGGAGCATCCCAGAGGTTCCAGCTGAGCTGAGAGCCCAAGTTCACACAGTCAGGGTTTGCATGCTCCCACAGCTGCACTCTGGCTCTAGGCCAACTTAGCGCCTCCTTTGTTTCCCTAGACTCTCTTCTGCCACCTCTCTGCTTTCACTCCCAATGCTTCAGCGATTCCTGATTCCCTAAATCCCACAACTCCTTCCATTCTCATATCATTCTATCCCCAATTTTTTTATTCCTGTCACTTCACTTATGGCCTTGGTTTTTGTGTCTAGGTTCCATTCTTCATTCCAGGGAAAAACAGAGCTATGTAGGACACTGGGTAATATCTACAGACTGAGTATGAGTCTGGCTCCTTCCTGATGTTAGAAATGCCTTCCATATGCCTGGGAGTTGTCTGAAAGTCTCTTGGAACAGGGTAACCCTCCTATCATGACTGGTCATTGCTTTAGGTGACATGCATCAGGATAGATATTTTCAGGGGATGATGAAGGATTAGATGAGTAACACCAGAAATATTAACTATCAGGTATCAAAGAATCACTTCTTCCCCAAAAAGAGGAAGAGCATTAGAAATCATAAAAGATGGGCTGGAGAGTCCGCAGAGGAGTTAAAGCACTAGCCACTCTTCATGAGGAGCCAGGTACCTACATGGTGTCTAACAACCACCTGTTACTGCAGTTCCAGGGCCTGTGACACTCCTTCTTGCCTGTAGAGGCACCAGGCTTGCATTTGGTTTACAGACATACATGTAGGCAAATAGCTGTACATGTAAAAGAAAGAAAAATTAAAATGATTGATGGGATTATATGAAACTTTGATCAGAAAAGCTTCTTTTTGCCGTTGGCAGCAGTCAATGGAGCAATGCAGGATTGATTTGAGTGCTAAGAGTAAGAGGACATCCATACCACCATCATCTCCACCACCACCATCACCTCCACCATCACAATCACCTCCACCATCACCATCACCATCATACCCACCCACAACAAGCATCAGCAGCAGCACCAGGACCATCCCCAGCACTACCACCACCACCACCACCACCACCACCACCACCACCACCACCACCACCACCATACCACCACCACCACTGTCCCACCACCACCACCATGATTGTCACCATCCAAGCTCAGGGGACATCATGGAAGAAGCAGGAGCAGAAGGAATGTAAGAGCTAGAGGATGGGAAGAAGTGCTGTGAAACGCATTCTTCTGGACGTGACTCAACTTTTACATTCATGAACTTGCAGCAGCTATGGTTGCCAAACAAGCCCTTCAGAAGATCAAGACAGCCAAAACCTTGGCAGAGAGAGTACCACATCTCCAGGTGCCACTCTACAATGAGCGGCTTCTGTTGGTTCATAGTTGCCGGGAGTAGGGGGACCAATCTGTTTTTGAGGATGCGACCACTTGGGTGTTTCCCATGCTCCAGTGATGGCACAACACCCATGCACATAGGGACGACATTAATTATATTTAGTGGGTTATAACAAAAACAACAACAAAAAGTCAGGGGGCTAGAGAAATGGCTCAGTGTTTAAAATCTTTTATTGTTCTTTCAGAGGACCTGAGTTTGATTCCCAGCATCCATGTTAGACACCTTACAAGTTCCTGTAATTCCAACTCTGTGGGATCTGATGTCCCTTCTTGTCTGCGCGCGCGCACACACACACACACACACACACACACACACACACACACACACACAAATGAAAAAAGTTAAAGACATGAAGAGGAAAAGTGGGGCTGGGTATGATTATATTTCATTGTATATATGCATGATTCTCAAGCATGAAAACATTTGAAAAACTAATATCTGACAACAACAGAAATTTATGTTTTTAAGAGGAGACAACCTGCTTGGCTTCTCCACAGAAGATGAGAAGCCAAGACTCATTTACAACCTGAGCACTGATTAAGGAAATCAGTGGTTATCCTCTTCACAGGTCAACACCACAAATTTCACAGACTTAAGCCCTGAGGGGAATGTAGGATGACAACAACAGATCCCATGGGACAAGTCACCCCTAGGAATTAAATGCATTTTTCTATTTGCAGGGTCCCAACTCTGAAGTCAGGAACACAGGAGGGTACAGGAGACCTGAAGGCTAAAGAGAATTTGGGGCACATAAGACATATTTTATTCACCAGCACACAGGCCACCAAGAAGCATAATGCTGGCAGGCACCCAGGCACATGCCAACACACATAGGCAGGCAGAGGCACACACACACAAGCACACAAAAGCCACGCAGAGGTAGGCACATAGGCCTACAGGCAAATCGGCACCGCAGCCACATCCCCACAGTGGGAGAGAGAGGGAGAGAAAGAAAGGCAAGTTTGCAATGTGAAGGCTGTTGCCTAAGACCTCAAGGTGATAATATACAGAACCACACACATATGGCATCCTGCCACAAATAGGTATATAGCAGATTACATCACTCATTTACTTTTGGGTTTTCTGGACCTTCAGCGTCAACCTTTTTGCTGTTGTTTCTGTTATTGTTGTTCATATCCTCAGATGTCCAGTTTTAGCCATCTTGATCCATGCAAGATGGCCATGTTGTCTGAAGTGTAAGCTGGCCTTCATGACCTCCTGTTCCCTAAAACTTCTCCATACCATGGCGGATCATTCCCAGGCACTGTTTTGAGAGGGGGTCTTACAGTTAAAGCCTTCAGATAGGGTTAGCTGGGGAACAGGGGAAAATCACAATCTGAGAAACCTGGTTGCACTCTCCTCCAGTGTCTGTGGGAAACAGCTGCTGTGAGGGAGAGGGTCTGGTGCAGCCATGTTCAGAAGTTGAAGCAGCAGGAGTCTTCCTGCTGTGAGGGGTGCAAGGGTCAGTGGCCTCACACTGTGGTGAGGAGCAGACCCCATCACCTCAGGATAAATGGTGTGAATGATAGTGCATGCAAACACACACACACACACACACACACACACACACACACACACACACACCCCTGAGATCGGCAGACAGATCAAGCATCAGAATCTGTGGGACAGGAGGAAGGCCGTGATACAAAGAAAAGGCACAGAAAACCTACTTAGTGGGATGGCAGTAAAGTACTTTTAAAATCTAGGGATGGAAATGGATATCCAAATACCAGGTTATGAACTGACATATCAGAAAAAAGCCTCTCCATGACAAATGATCATTAAAATGCCAATATGACAGAAGTAATATTAAAAGTTGTAAGAGGTAAATACAATTCTGAAGTCATAAAAAATAATACCACACCTCTCAGCATCCCCCAAAGCCATGGAAGCATGCAATGCTGTATTTCACTCCCCGAAAGTGGGTGACTTCTAACCAAGGCTACCTTGTACAGATTATAATCAATAACTAGGAAAGGTTTGGTCATGGACAGTTCAGTGAAACAGCAAATCCTTAACATGAATAGTGGAGAAAGAAGAAACATGATTCATATCAACAAGGAAACAACCAGCAGAATTACAGAAATCAGGATGTCTGTCTCAGAAACCGTCCTAAGAGCTAGAGCAAGGCTCAGGATTGGAGAGCTGGTGCTGCTCTTGCAGAGGACCCATTCCCAACACTCACAAAAGCAGGCTCCAATCTACCTATAACTCCAGAGCCAGGAGATCCAATGCCCTCTACTGGCCTCTATAGGAGCTGCACTCGTGTGCACATACCCACACACAGACACATAGTTAAACAAAAATAAGGCATCCATGGGGTGTGGTCCATGCCTTTAATCCCAGCACTGGGGAGGCAGAGGCAGGCACACTCCTGTGAATTCAGGGCCAACCTGGACTGTATGGTGAGTTCCAGGCCAGGCAGACCTACGTAGTGAGAAGTTGTCTCAAAAACTAATTAGTTATAGGATGCAAAGATAAACATGTATTAATAAAGGGAACAATCCATCAAGAAAATATAAAGATTAGGGCAGGGAGATGCCCCAGCAGGTAAAGGCACTTGACACTGAGCCTGATGATCTGAATTCAATGTGAATCTCACAGAGTAGGAGATGACAACTGAATCTCTCCACTTGTCCTAAGAACTCCACATGCATGCTGCGGCATGCACATGCCCACACACATATGTGCACCTATGTCCACAACAAATAAAGAAGTGTAAAAAGGAAAGAAAAAGTTGCAGTGATTGAGTTGGGCATAGTGACTCATGTCTTCATCCTCAGGAATTGGAAGCAGGAAGCCTGTGAGTTCAAGGCCAGCCTAGACTACAGAAAAAAAAATAGCTTAAAGTATATAACATGATGCTGCCTCAGAAACAAATAAACAAAAAACCTTACAGAAGCCATGGTAACAAGCAGTGAAATTAAGTACCAAAAGGGGTTGTATCAAATATTAAAAAGATAGACATAAATCTATGTAAAAGATCTATCTTAGTGACTGGAGAGATGGCTCAGTGGTTAAGAGCACTGGCTGCTCTTCCAGGGACCTGCATCCAATTTCTAAAACCCACGGGGCAGATAACAAATGTCTATAACTCCAGTTCCAGGGGATCTGACACTGTCATATACACATACATGTAGGAAAACACCAATGCACATAAAATAAAAGTAAAAAAAAGTCAGAAAGGCTATATATATTGAGTGTTGATGCACCCATTTTCATAAAGCTAATACTAATGGGTATAAAGAGACAGATAGTTCCAGATACAAGAATAATTGATGACTTCAGTATACCACTGTTACCAATAGATACATCATCCAGAAAAATATCAAATGAAAACCTCAGAGTTGAACTAGACTCCAAACAAATGAACTGAGAAGACTTCTAAATGATACTCTATCCAACAGTACTGAAGTACACATTCTTCACAATAACTTCTTCCTAAATAAAGCACATTTGGGCCATCCTTGTAAGGTAGCCTCATTCAAACTGAAACATTCCCTCAGGAAGTAAGAGGAGGCTGGTGGGAGAGGGAAGGTCCTCAAAGGCCTCTTCCCAGAATACCAAAAGGAGTCAGTGACTGCTGGGGGAGGAGACTCTGACCAGCCCAACCACAGAGAGAAGAGGATTCTGCGACTGTCCAGCTGCCTGCAAGCTGTGCAGACAGCTCCAGGGCTGCAGGGATCATGAGTCATCAGGCATGCTGGAGTGGGCTTTCTGCTGATGCAGCTGCTGTGGAGTCACCCCTACTCCAGGTGAGAAGCCCCCCGCCCGTGCTCCCCACAGTCACCCAACAGTCACCCATCAATAACCCATCAGTTCTCCAACATGGACGTTTACTGCAACTGGTTCTTTGTTTTGTAGGGTGAGTGGCTGTACGCCGAGGTGCTTGTGTGCATGGGTGCATTAGCCTGTGTGTGTGTGTGTGTGTGTGTGTGTGTGTGTGTGTGTGTGTGTGCCTGTCTATGTCTCTGTGTGTCTATATGTCTCTGTCTCTGTATGTGTGTCTGTATGTGGGAATGGCATGACTGCAGGTACCCTCAGAGGCCAGAAGACAGCGTCAGATCCCATGGAGAGCTGGAGTCACAGTGAGCTGCATGGTGTGAGTCCTGACAACAGATTTCTGGTTTTCTGAAAGAACTGTGCTTTTAACTCCAGCCCCTCAGCAATGTCTTTTATCTCTACAGTAACTACAAAAACAATTTTTAAGGAGAATATTTAAGACTTACCTGACACCAAGATCTCAAGGTGATCACTGGGGTGTGAGGCCAAGAAAGGGGCTTCTTTCTGGTGGTAGACACAGCTGTAGTTTCCTGTGTCCGTGGCTGTCACATTATGAAGTGAGAAGTCTGCTCTGTTGCTTTCTGAACTCTGAACCTGGACAGGTGATGGAACGCCTTCCTTCAGGAGCATGAACATTGTGTACTCAGTCATATTATCTGGCTTCTGGCAGTGCAGAGTCACATTCCCTCCTGCTGTCACTTTGCTCCACTGGTGAGATTGGAGGGACGACTTAGGTAAATGTCCTGAGAGAGGAGAATCCTGTGACCATGCTGAGGAAGGCCTGGGTTACACTCCCACCCTTGTTCTCATGACGCCCGATCTCTCCCACTTGGATCTGATCTCACTGTGCATCTCTGGCTGTCCTGGAACCCACTATGTAGACCATGCTGGCCTTGAACTCACAGAGATTCATGTACCTCTAGCTCCTGAGTATTGGGATCAAAGTAATGAGCCAGATCAAACCCAGTTGAAACTGGAAACCTTTTTCCTTCCTTCAAGTCTTAGTTAAAACTAAGGTATTAAGGTTGAGATATCTCAGCAGGTAGAGTACTTGCTGTCCAAAAGAACTGGGGGAGAAGAAATAGTCAAGGCCCTAAGCTGAGCCCAAGGTTCCAGGAAGTTAGCTATTTGGGAAACAGCAGAAGAAAAGCAACTGACCCCCTCTCCCAGACACTGGGTGATTGTAGGATGATACGAAGACCCTGCAGTTGGAAACCAGCCTATCTAAGGAAGCAGCTAACCTCACATGTGTGCATGCATGTGGAATCTGGAGGGTGATGTTCACAATCATCCTCAATGGCTCTTCCACCTTATTCACCAAGGCAGGACCTCACAACCGAATCATAGCTCCTGGATATGGTTACTCTCATTAGCCAGCCACCCTATGGATTCCCTGTCTCTTCTGAAGCTGGAGGGAATCTATCTTCACCTTCTCTATCCCTAGCTACCGAAACCTCAGCTTAAATCATGTCACCTATGTTCTGCTCATTGAGCGACCAGGTCCTGTGCCCTGATCATGGCATGGACAGGACGAGAGACCATACCCCTGTGACATTAAAGAAAGCCTGCACTAGCTGTTTGAAGTCATGTAAATTCTCATATCTCCTTTTTTCTACAATCTTAATTCTTTCTTATTCTTATGCAACCCAGGCATGAGGACCAGAGTTTGGATTCCCATGATTCATGTAACTTCTAGGTGAGTGGCCTGACTCTAACTCCAGCATCAGAGGGCCAAGATAGAGGATCCCTGGAGCAAGCTGAGTACCAAAGTAACCATTATTTGATTTTGAGTTCCACCCTTGATGAATTAGGTGGAAGAACAACTGACGACTTCCAGACTCCATATGTGTACACACATATGGGCACACCCTCCCATACCCATGGGTGCCCGCAAATATGCATGCACAGACATACACAACATGCACATACAAAAATGAAAACAATAGCTAGAAGTATTCATTTCTGTTGCTATCACTCCCTGTTATCCCCAGCTGCCCTGAGGATGATCACCCTTTCCTCCCTTCCTTTCTCCCTCAGATAGATTGACTCATGTCATTCTGAGGAACCCCTCCTTACCCGTGACCAGTAGTAGAACTGTATCACTGTACCGGAACAATAAAGCAATGCCATCATGCTCATAGCATTCACATGTGTCGTACCCAGCATCACTCTCCTCTATCTCAACCAGGTGGAAATGAAATGAACCCAGAACTGCCCAAACTGAATATAGTTTAGATGGCCTTTTTTTTCAACCCAAGTTTTGGCCGAGGATCCAAATTAGTGTCCCTCTTATGAATATCACAGTTCATATTTTGCGCAAAATTTATACATTGCCGTGTCACATCACTTCTGGTGGGGACCACAGAGCTGGGCCGGGCCCTGAGGAGGGGCTGGGGTAAGAGGTCTGAAAGAAAATAAAACTGAGAGTTGCATATGACAAATCATCCTGCTTCCTGGGAACCATTTCAAGAAAGGGATGAAGTCATTTAAACACTTGGGATGAAGGATCAAGGCGGGGCTTGATTGAAGAGAGACTTGCTGTAGTCCCAAAATGTGTCTGTTTTTCCAACACACACCCATGCAAGAGAATGACTCATGAGACCCAGTGCTTGCCTGGAGCTCCCCCATCACCCTCCCTGATTCCAAGAATCTGCTGCTGAGCTCAGAGGCTGGCTTCCCTTACCCAGGCATGTCTGTGCTCCCCACATGTGTCTTGCTCACCAACAGCCCATATCCTCCCTGTATACGTCTGCAACCCAGCACTGGGGAGCAGAGACAGGCAGATCCAGGGAGCTTGCTAGCCAACCAGCCTTCTGAAACAGGAAAGCATCAGCCTCAGTGGGAAATCTAAAAAAAAAATAGAGGAGAACAAGAAAGATACCTTGTGTCCTTCCATTGGCTTGCCACATGTGTGCACACAGACAGACAGACAGACAGACACACACACACACACACACACACACCCCAAATACAAAAGAAAGACCGTAAATGTCATATTCAAGTGCCAGAAGGCCACTGAGAAGTTCAGAACCTACTGATTTGGAGGAAAACAGGAAAATATGTGTAAAGCACTGAACACGTTCCCCACAAATGATATGTGTTCACAAAATGAAATTTATTCACTTCTCTTACAGCCTCACTACTTTCCCCACTGGCCTCACCAACTCCAGCTGCCTCCACAACCCACCCACCCACCACAAACATCCCCGCTCCCCTCAGACTTACCAAGACAGATCAAGGACAAGAACTGGGGATTGATGATGCCCCTCAGTAACAGGATTTTCCAAGAAGACCTCTTCAGTTTGTCATTCCTGTTGTCTGTGTTTAATTCCTGGACCAGCAGAAATGGCCTTCCCTTAGTTTTTAATCTTCAGAGCTAACCCACAACTTCTGTTTAACGGTGACAATCAGGATATGATCTCTTACCAATATCACACCACTTCCTACTGGCTTGGCTCACATGGGCCTCTCACCACAAGGAAAGGAGTTAGCCCACTTACTTCTAAGTGTATTTGTGCATTCTGAACAAGTTTCTGAGAAGATGCTAATCAAATACCAATTACCATTGTGCCCTGCCCTTTTGTTCTTTGTTTGAACAGAATATTTTTATTTATCGTTTCATAATTTTGTACAGCTAAACAATGTATCTCAAGAATATTCATAAACCGACATACGGACCAATGGAATTGAATTGAAGACCCTGACATTAATCCATGCACATATGAACACCTGGTTTTTGACAAAGGAGCCAAAACTATACAATGGAACAAAGAAAGTATCTTCAACAAATGGTGCTGGCATAACTGGATGTCAATATGTAAAAGATTACAAATAGATCCATATCTGTCACCATGCACAAAACTCAAGTCCAAGTGGATCAAAGACCTAAACATAAATCCAGTTACACTAAACTTAATAGAAAGGAAAATAGGAAGCACTCTTGAACGCATTGGCACCGGAGACCATTTCCTAAATAAAACACCGACAGCACAGACCCTGAGCACAACCATTAATAAATGGGACCTCTCGAAACAGAGAAGCTTTTGCAGGGCAAAAGACACAGTCAATAAGACAAAAAGACAGCCAACAGATGGGAAAAGTCTTTCACCAACCCCACATCTGACAGAGGATTGATCTCCACAATATATAAAAGAACTCAAGAAACTAGACATCAAAGCACTTGAACAGTCCAATTAAAAAATGGGCTAAAAGAGCTAAACAGAGAATTCCAAAACAAGAACTACAAATGGGTGAAAGACATTTTAAAGAAATGCTCAACATCTTAATCATCAGAGAAATGCAAATCAAACGACTCTGAGATACCACCTTACACCTGTTAGAATGGCTACGATCAAAAACCACCAATGACAACCAATGTTGGAGAGGATGTTGAGCAAAGGGAACACTCCTCTACTGTTGGTGGGATGTAACTTGTACAACCACTGTGGAAATCAGTATGGCGGTTTCTCAGAAACTAGGAATTTGAACTACCTCAGCCAGGCCATCCACTCTTGGGCATCACCCAATGGAATGCTGATTTATACATAAAGATACATGCTCACTATGTTCATGAGCAGCACTATTTGTAATAGCCAGAACGTGGAAACACCTAGATGCCCATCACGGAAGAATGGATGAAAAAATGTGGTAATATACACAATGGAGTACTACTCAGCAGAGAAAAACATGAAGCATGAAATTTGCAGGCAAATGGATGGAAACTAGAAAAAAATCATCCTTAGAGTGAGGTAACCCAAACCCAGAAGGACAGTTAGGTATGTACTCACTCATTGTGGTGATTCTAGATATAAAATAAAGAACAATCAGACACAACCCATAGACCATAAAGGCTAGGATATATAGCATGGAGGTCCTAGGGATGACTGTGGCATATAATAAATTTCAGTTTTACTCAATTATTGAAAAAAAATAGCCAAATGAATGGAACACATGAACTATGAACCAAAGGCTGAGGGCTCCAGCTGGATCAGGGCCTCTGAATAGGTGAGACAGTTGATTGGCTTGATCAGTTTGGGAGGCATCTAGGCAGTGGGACCAAGTCCTGGTGTCATTGCATGAGTTGGCTGTCTGAAAACTGGAACTTATGCAGGGACACTTGGCTTAGTCTGGAGGAAGGGACTGGACCTCCCTGGATGAGTCTATACAAGTTGATCACAGTCCTCGGGAGACTTGTCCTAGGAGGTGGGAATGGAGGGTGGGCTGGGGGTAAGGGAGGCGTGGGAGGGGGAGAATAGGGAACCCATGGCTGATGAGAATGATATTTGTAAAATAAAAAATATTATATCAAAAAAAAATTGAAAGGATACCGAAAAAGAGAATATTCTCCCAACTCTTCCTCCATTTTCCAGACCCCCCAACACATCTTTCTCCCACTTTCTGTTCTCCCCCACAGTTTTTGTACCCATTTGTGCTGACTAGGTTTATGCCAACTTACACAAGCTAGAGTCATCTGAGAGGAGAGACCTTCAGTTCAGAAATGCCTTCTTAAGTTTGCACTGTGGGCCAGCCTGTGGACCATTTTCTTTTTTTTCTCTCCTTTTATCTCATTTATTATTTTTATTTAAGAAAATTTTCTCTTCATTCTTACATACCAATCTGCAGATCCCTCTCATCCCTCCTCCTGCTTCTTCCCAGCTTCCAGCCCCACCCCCACCCCAGGGTCATTCCTCATTTCCTCCTCCAAAGGGTAAGGCCTCCCATGGGGAGTCAGCAAAGCCTGGTACATTCAGTTTGAGGCAGGACCAAGCTCTCCCCGCTGCATCAAGGCTGAGTAAGGTGTCCACCATGGGGTAATGGGTTTCCAGAAAGCCAGCTCAAGCACCAGGGAATGGATCCTGATCCCAATTGCCAGGGCGGCGGCTCCTTAAGCAGATCAAGTTAAACAACTGTCTTCAGCTATGCAGAGGACCTAGTCCAGTTTCCATGAAGGTTCCAGTATTTTGGGTTAAAGCTCATGAGCTCCCATTAGTTTGATTTGGTTGTTTCTGTATGGTTCCCCATCATGATCTTGATGCCTTTGCACATAGAATCTCTCTTCACTCTCTTCGACTGGACTCCTGGAATCAGCCTTGTGTTTGGCTGTGGATCTCTGCATCTGCTTTCATCAGTTACTGGAGAAAGGCTCATTGATGACAGGGTATTATCACCAATCTGATTACCAGGTAGGCCAGTTCAGGACCCTCTCCACTATTGCTAGTAGTCTAAGGTAGGGTCATCCTTGTGGATTCTTGGGAACTTCTCTAGCTAGCATCAGGTTTCTCCCTATATCCCCATGATGTCTCCTCTATCATGGTATCTCTTTCATTGCTCTTCCACTCTGTCCCTGTTCCAGCTGAACTATCCTATTCCTTATGTTCTCAACCCAAACCTTTACCCTCCATTGCCCCATCACCCCCAGTTTATTCATGGAGATTTCATCTATTTCTTTTCAGGGTGATTCATGCATTCCCTCTTAGGGTTCTCCTTGTTAGCTATCTTTCTCTGGATCTGTGGGTTGCAGTTCTGGTTATCTTTGCTTTACATCTAATATCCACTTATGACGTGAGTACTACCCATGTTTGGCCTTCTGAGTCTGGCGTACCTCACTTCAGGATTGATATTTTCTAGTTCCATCCATTTGCCTGCAAACCTCATGATGTCATTTATTTTTTCTCTACTGAGTAGTATTCATTGTGTATATGTGCCACATTTTCTTTATCCATTCTTTGGTTGAGGGACATCTAGATTGTTTCTAGTTTGGCTATTATGAATAATGCTATCTATGAAACAGTTTAGCAGTTGTGATAGATTGAGCATCCTTTTCGTATATTGGTGTGTGGAATTCTTGAGGTAGGTTGATTCCCAATTTTCTTGAGAAAACTGCACATTGATTTTCAAAGTTTGCACTCCCACCAGCAGTGAGGAGTGTTCCCCTTACTCCCACTCCCCCACCCTCTCCAACACAAGCTGTCATTCAGTGTTTTTTGATCTTAGCCATTCTGACAAGTGTAAGATGGTTATCTCAGGTTACTTTGATTTGCACTTCTCTGCTGATTAAGGATGTTGAAACAATTCTTTAAGTGTATTTTCAGCCATTGTTAGATTCATTTGTCAAGAATTCTCTGTTTAGATCAGTACCCATTTTAATTGGATTATTTGGTATTTTTGAATGTCTAATTTCTTGAGTTTCTTTATATATTTTGGAGATCACCCCCTATGTCAGATGAGAGGTTGGTGAAGATATTTTCCCATCTGTAGGCTGCTGTTTTGTCTTATTGACAATGTCCTTTGCTTACAGAAGCTTTTCAGTTTTAGGAGGTCCATTTATTAATTGTCAGTGTCTGGTGTTGTATTTAGGAAGTGATCTCCTGTGCCAATGCATTCAAGGCTACTTCCCATGTTCTCTTCTATTCATATTTAGTGTAACTGATTTTATGGTTGAGGCCTTGATCCTCTTAGATTGAGTTTTGTGTGCATGGTGATAGATGTGGATGTATTACATGCTGACATCAGTTATGCCAGCACCCATATGTTGAAGATGCTTTTCTTTTTTTCCATTGGTATAACTTGACTACTTTGTCAAAAATCAGGTCTTCATAGTGTGTGGATTTATGTCAGGGACTTTGATTTTGATTCCATTGATACATGTGTCTGTTTTTATGCCAAAAGATTGTGTTCTTTTATGATGGGCTTTTTTTCTTTTTAAAGATTATTCTTTTGTGGTTTCACATCATGCATTCTGATCCCATTCATTCTCCCATCCTTTCCTATATACCTCTGCCTGCAACCTCCCACCGAAACATAAAATAAAATAAAACTTCTTAGAAGGAAATTAAGAAAAGAAAAAAAAAAAGGAGAAAATCTCATAGTGGAAGCTTGTTAGTTTGACACCGTGATTCGCACAGTGTACTCTTTATACCATTATATTTTTATTTTGCAAGGGCTCATTTTGCAAAGGTCTTTTTGATGGTTTGAAGGGCCTCTAGGTTTTTTTTTCTTTTGGTTTTTCGAGGCAGGGTTTCTGCATAGCTGTTGGCGCTTTCTAGAGCTCACTTTGGTGTAGCCCGCGGTCTCGAACTCACGAGATCGCTGGCTTGCTCCAGTGCTGGATTAAAGGCGTGCGCCACCACCGCCCAGCTGAAGGCCTTTGGTTTTCTGCTACACTGTTGATTACCAGGCTCTCACAGGACTCATATTGTTTAATATTGTTGTGTGTCCTGTGTTTGAGATCCTGTAGTTTTGATCTACAGGACTGCCCCTTCACATGCTCCAGCAGATCACAGATATGGTGATGTTGGTGGCCTATATGTATTCCTGGTTCTGGGCTGGTTGGTCGGCCGGGTTGTCAGTCTCCAGCTCTTCCCATTCCTCACCACCAGGGGTGACTTCCAGCATTGTCTGGCTAGTTTACCCCATTGGAGCAAGGAACACGACAGACCAGTTCTCCTTTTTCACACTTTCAAGTATGACTCACTACACCTACACCACCAGGTCAGCTCTACAGTTTTGCATCGGCGGGCCAGGACCATCCTGGAGTGCTGCAGCTGATGGGGCAGAGACAACTCCCTGCTTCCATGGCCTCAGGGCGCAGAGGCGAAGGGTAGGAGGCATTCTCTCTTTACCATGACAACTTATGGCAGATGAGAGCTGCGGCCAGATCTTCCCACCCTCATTTTCTTGGGCCACTCACCCTTACCTCTGTCTGCAGGGTCAACTCTACTGCTGCCCCAGTTGAGGTGGAGGGCCACTTTCTGGAGTGCTGCATCTGGAAAGGCGGAGGTCATCTTCCCTAGCCTGTCACAGGTGGTAAGGGGAAAGCAAGGGTCATCTCTCTCACTCCCTTGCCATCTTATGAAAGATGAGGATAGGGCAGATATCCCATTGCTCACATTCCGAGGCTCACGACCTGACCCACCCACAGGCTAAGCTCCTATTGTGTGGGGGCATCTCTCCATCACCCACGATACCTTATAGTAAGATGAGTGGTGGGCCAGCCCACCCCCACTCTTGTCTCCAGGGTCAACTCTACCGTCCTGCCCAGGCGAGGTACAGGACCTGCTTTCTCAAGTGCAGCAGCTGGTAAGAGTGAGAGAGGGTCAGAACCTTTGTAGTTGTTTTTTTTTAAACTCGTTTATTCACTGGGGCTCTTCTACTCACGCTTCCAAATTAAATGGCACAGAGATTTATTCCTATTCATGAAGTTGCCTCCCAGCCGCATCTTAGGCTTGATTTCTAGCCAGCTTTTTCTTAACTCTAATTATCTCATTCTAATCTTTGTGCCTTGGGCTTTTCCGTTTTCTGTATTTCTATATAACTTTACCTTCCTTCATTAATTCCGATGGGTCTGGTTGTTGTCGCGATTGGCGGGCCGTGGTACCCGGTAGGTCCGATCCCTCTTCTTCATCCTCTTTTCCTCGTCCTCTTTCTTTCTTCTCAGCCTAGAATTTCTCCCCGCTGTTATTCGCTCTTGCCGGGCAGCCCCGCCGTCCCTCTCCGTTGCCTTGCTTGTTGGCTGTTTGTCAACCTTATTAGACCTCTATTCAGCGTGTTTGAGTCGAAGGGGGCAAAAGTGCACAGCTTTCCAGCGTAAACAAATACCAACGTTAAAAGAAATGCAACATGGGGGCTGGAGAAGTGGCTCAGAGGTTAAGAGCACTGAACTGCTCTTCAGCAGCGTTTCCTTGGTTCAATTCCAGCACCACGATGGTGGCCTCACAACATCTGTAATGTAGATCTTGGCACCTCTCTTCTTTTGGCTGCCTGGCAGGCAGAACACTGTATACATAATAAATAAATTAAATTCTTTTAAAAAAAAGAATGCAACACATCTTCTAAGTAAATCATTAACCCAAATATTCCCCACAAAGATATGACAAATGTAACACATCTTAAACATTATTCTTATTA
>NC_051063.1:187572603-187594041 GCF_004664715.2 Peromyscus leucopus
CACATCACCACATACATCATCATCATTCATCTATTCTTTTCTATTGTTTGTTGTTGTTTTTTACTGGAGACCAGGTCTTTCTATGTAGCCCTGGCTGTTCTGGAACTCACTATGCAGACCAAGCTGACTTCAGATTCACGGAGATCCACCTGCCTGTGCCTCCCCAGGGCTGGGATGAAAGTGTATGTCATCTAGCCTGGCCACTTCCTTCCTTCCTTTCGTGTGTGTGTGTGTGTGTGTGTGTGTGTGTGTGTGTGTGTGTTTTTATGTCAGCTTGACATAGGTTTGAGTTATCTCAGAGGAGGACTCCCAGTTAAGAAAATGTCTCCATAAGATCAGGCTGTTGCAAAGCCTTCAAGCATTTTTTTGGAGCAGGGGTGGGGAGTGGGGGTGGGAGGTGGTGGGTTTTGTTTGTTTGTTTTTTGTTTTTCTGAGACAGGGTTTCTCTGTGTAGTTTTAGATCTTGCTCTGTAGACCAGGCTGGCCTCGAACTCACAGAGATCTGCCTGCCTCTGCCTCCAAGTGCTGGGATTAAAGGCATGAGCCACCACCACCACCTAGCTGCATTTTTTTTTTTTTATTGATAGATGTGGAGGGCCCAGCCCATTGTGAGTGATGCCATCCTTGGGCTGGTGGTCCTGGGTTCTATAAGAAAGCAGGCTGAGCAAACCATGGAAAGCAACCCCAGCAAGAAGCACCTCTCCATGGCCTCTGCATCAGCTCCTGCCTCCGGGTCCCTGCCCTGTTTGAGTTCCTGTCCTGACTCCCTTCAGTGATGGACTATGATGTAAAAGCTTGAGCCAAATAAACCCTTCCCTCTGCAACATCCTTTTGGTAGTGATGCTTCCTCATAGCAACAGTAACCCAAACCAAGACAGTGTAGGTAGCTGCATGAATGTTATGTGAACCATATGCACACAGGTGTCTGTGGGGGCCTGAAAAGGGTGTCTGATCCCCTAGAACTGGAGTTAGAGTTGATCATAAGCCACCTGATGTGAGGGCGAGGAACCAAACATGGGCAGCAAGTGTTCTTAACTGCCAATTGGCCCACAAGTTCATGACCAGCCTGGGCTACATAGTGAGTTCTAGGCTAGCCAAGGCTGCAGAGACTCTGTCTCAAAAAAATAAAGATATTCATGTGTAACACAGATTGCTAAATGGTCTTATTAATAATAATAATAAAAAACAGAGCCAGATATTGGGTGAAAGCTGAAAGATCAGAGGAATAGAACAAGCCAGCCACAAGTTCTTACGGCTAGGAAATCCTCCTTTAGCGATTCATGTTACAGTCATGACTCACAGTTCCCAGGCAGAATGGTGACACTGTGCCAGGCAGGGTTCCCTGAGGCAGCACTTAGGCAGGTCAAGAGGCAGAGGGAGGGCTGGAGAGGTGGCTCAGCAGTTAAGAACACTGGCTGCTCTTCCAGAGGACCTGGGTTCAAGTCCCAGCACCCACAGGACAGCTCACAACTGTCTGCAGCTCCAGTTCTAGGGATCCGACACCCTCACACATACCCATGCCCACGAAAACACCAATGCACATGCAATTGAAAAAGAGGCAGAGGGAACCAGGGAAGGTGTAGGCAAGAGGATCAGCCAGTTTGAATTACTTCAGAGAGCCCTGCAGCATAATGGTATTTTTGGTCCTCTGGGACCTGCCCTGGCGCCACAGCAACCCTGGGCATGAGAGCCTAGTGGAGCAGGTGTCACTGGGTATGGGCTCTGGATTGTGTAACCTGCAGAGGAATAATTGCCTCTAGCAAGCTGTTTACCACATAGAAATTCCTTAGCTCCGGAGGGGCAGAGGCAAGAAACCCAAGTGTCAAAAATCAGCAGTAAAGAGCCAAGCTCAGGAGGCAGAGGCAGGCGAATCTCTGAGTTTGAGTTCGAGGCCAGCCTGGTCTACAGAACAAATGCCAGGACAACCAGGGCTACACAAAGAAGCCCTGTCTCAAACAAACAAACAAACAAACAAAAACAATAATAGGTCCTGGAGTACTTTTAGTCACGTGGCTAGCTGTTAGTCTTAGCCATGCAACCCTCTAAAATCTGCACTATTATTTCATTCTGAATAAAGTTATCTGTGACTTCTGCAAAATCAAAACAAAATAACTAAAAAAAAAAAGAAAAGAAAGAAAAGAAAAGTTGCAGGTGGTGGTCAGCACCTAAGAGGCAGAGGCAGGAGGGTCTCTGAATTCGAGGCCAGCCTCATCTACAGAGCGAGTTCCAGGACAGCCAGGGTTGTTACAGAGAGACTGTCTTGAAGAGGGAAAAACAAGCAAACAAACAAACAAAAATGCTTAATACGTCACATTCCTCTGGGGAACAACTGCCGTGGCTTGGAACAGTTTTGGTTGGGGTCAGGGGACAGTAGTGATAGCTACTGAGAAGAAGTCCAGACAATCTTATTAAACATCCAGCCAGCTCTAACAACCAAGAATCGCCAGGCCCGGTCGGCTAGGCCAAGAACGAAACTAACAGCATCAATTTTCCGCAGCCGATTTTTGCATAGTTTCCTAATTCGGTAGACTTTCCTTCAGCTTCTTGTTTGAGCCACGGTGATATCATCTGGATGCACTCAGGCCCTGCCTTGGAGACAGTCTCCAGCCCTTGTAACTTCTGACTCAATCACTCCCCCTCCCAGATGTGATAGAGCGCCTGCCTCGGAAGTTTGAAGCATGGCATTCCCAACACAAAATCAATGGGTAGGGATGGTTTCTCTCTAGAAATCCACCATTAGGGAAGTGGAAGCAGGAAGATTAGAAATTCAAGGTCATCCTTGGTTGTAATGGGTTTGAGGCTGGTCCTGAAAACAAGAGACTCCCATCTAAAAAATGGCTGGATAGATAGCTCAGCCATGAGGATCATGAGCCCTCCTCTTCTAGACAACTGATTTAATTCCCAGCACACATACATGGTGGTGGCTCACAACTGCTGGTAATTACAGTTCCAGGAGATCCAATGCCCTTTTCTGGCCCCTGGGGCAGCTCTTCACATACACCTATGAACTTAAAAATTATAAATAAACAGGGCTGGAGAGTTGTCTCAGTGTGATGATCGCTCAGTGGTTAAGAGAACTTGCTATTCTTGTGAGGGACTTGGATTTCCAGCACTCACATGGAGGCTCAGAGGGAGAGGGAGAGGGAGAGAGAGAGTTCACGTCCTCCCTTCCCCCACTCCCCCCTTCCTTCCCTTTCTCCTTAACTAAAAATGTTGATTGTACATGCCTGTACCATCTGGTATTTCTGATGTTTTGGTCCATGGTGCAATAACCTCACAAACATTTTCTAAGTAAACGATCAGTAGGGTTTGTTGGGTTGTGGTTTTTACAAGTTTTGTTGGTTGTTGGGTTTTCGTTTTTTTCTGACAGGGTCTCCCCAGGCGACCCAGAGTGACCTACCTGCCTCTGCTTCCCCTGTGCTGGTGTGACTGGTGGGTTTCTCCCTCTGAGTGCTAAGCACCTTAGCATGAGCCCTTATGGACTTATGTCTCTAAATGCTAATGCATGAGCTCTTAATCTCTTAAACTGCTGGCTGACCTTGTGAACCACCGGCTTTACTCTCGGATGCTAATTACTGGCTTCAGGTAATTAAGATCCCCTTCACCCCCCCCCTTTAATTTGCACTTGATCATGTTTTATTGAGGTCTCCACACTGCAGTTAACGCCTTTGTTCCTTACGACGACGACGACGACAACAACAACGACGAATTCTATTTATTCCTATTCACTAACTGCAGCCAGGAGTGAGTCACTTAGTGGTTTATAGGCAACGTTTTAAGAGGCTCACTTCCTCTGTTAAGGCTTGGTCTCTGTTTGCACTTTCTCTGTTCCATCGCCCCCTGCTGAGTTCCAAAGTCCTCTGCAAGTCAAAGGCCAGCTGGGTTTGGCCCTCCACATAGTTTCAGAAGATGGTCTCTAAAGCCCAGGGCAGAGTGTAGCTTCCCTGCATGGCTGGGTTTGATCCCAGCATCTCATAAAGAACCCAGAAAGGAGTATACTTCTACATCCCATAAGAAAACAGTTCCCGGGCTGGAGAGACCAACTCAGCGGGTTAAGAGCACTGGCTGCTCTTCCAGAAGACCCGAGTTCAATCCCCAGCACTCAAATCGCAGCTCACAACTGTCTGTAACTCCAGTTCCAGAGGATCCGCAGACATTCTTTCACAGATATACATGCAAACAAAACACCAATGTACATAAAATAAATTTTTAAAAAATCAAAAAAAGAAAATAGTTCACTTTTGATTATTGCTATCCATGGAAATGCCAGCTAAATATCTTTCTTTACCAGGCTCTTAATCTGAATATGAAGATTATTTGAGACTTCAGGTGTAGTGCTTGTCCAAGGACGTGCAATCAATCCCCAGAACCCTTGTAAAAAGCAAGGTGTGAGCCGGGTGGTGGTGGTGCATGCCAGCACTTGGGAGACAGAGACAGGTGGATCTCTGTGAGTTCAAGGCCAGCCTGGTCTACAGAGCGAGATCCAGGAAAGGTGCAAAGCTACACAGAGAAACCCTGTCTCGAAAAACCAGAAAAAAAAAAAAAAAAAAAAAAAAAAAAAGCAAGGTGGTACCACATACCTTTAATCCTCAGGTGGAGCTCTGAGTTCGAGGCCAGCCTGGTCCACAAAGTGAGTTCCAGGACAGCTAGCGCTATACAGAAAAACCCTGTCTCAACACACACACACACACACACACACACACACAACACACACACACAAAAGCAAAACCAAAACAACAACAATAAAAAAACCAAAATCCCCAAACAAACAAACAAATCTTTAAAAAAAAAACTTTTTAGGAAATTGAATGGTGTCTAAGGAATGACACCTCAGGTTGTCCTCTGGCCTCCATGTGCACGCGTGAACACACACACACACACACACACATGATTAAAATGACTAATAGTCTTCAGTAGCTTTTGAGGATGAAAGAAATCGAGGCCGGAGAGATGGCTCCATGGTTAAGAGCACTGGTTGCTCTCTCTCGTAGAACCCAAGTTCAATTCCCAGCACACACGTGGTGGCTCTCAGGCATCCACGGTTCCACTTCTAAGGAATCTAACGCTCTCTTCTGACCTCTTCAGGCACCAGGTACATGTGCTGCACAGACAGACAGACAAGCAGGCAAAATTCCCATATACTTAAAATAAAATAAATAAATCTGGAGAGGGAGAAGGAGAGGGAGAGGGAGAGGGAGAGGGAGAGGGAGAGAGAGAGTTGGAGAGATGGCTCAGAGGTTAAGAGCACTGGCTATTCTTCCAGAGGTCCCGAGTTCAAGTCCCCGCAACCACATCACACGGAGGCTCACAACCATCTGTATGAGATCTAGTGCCCTCTTCTGGCCTGCAGACAGAACACTGTATGTATAATAAATAAATAAACCTTAAAAAAAAAAAAAGAAAAGAGAAAGAAATAATTTGTCTGGGTAGAGTTAGCTCTGTAACTTGAGTTTCAATTTAATTGCATTAAAAAGATAACACCATTATGTGATTTTCTCTGTGTAGTTTTGGAGCCTGTCCTGGAACTCACTCTGCAGACAAGGCTGGCCTCGAACTCACAGAGATTTACCTGTCTCTGTCTCCTAAGTGCTGGGATTAAAGGTGTGCACCACTACCCAGCTTATCATTCTTTTTTTAAACAATTTATTTGTTTTTATTTTATGTGCATTAGTGTTTTGCCTGCATGAGGGTGCCAGATTCTTGGAGTTACAGACAGTTGTGAGCGCCATGTGGGTGCTGAGAATTAAGCCCAGGTCCCTTGGAAGAGCAGCCAGTGCTCTTAACTGCTGAGCCATCTCTCCAGCCCCTATTTATTCCTTTTTTTAACACTGGGGAATCAAACCTATGGTCTCATGCTTGGATGGCAAACACTCTACCAACTAAGTTTTGTGTACAGTTCTTAATTAATTAATTAATTAATTAATTTTGAGACAGAGTCTCTCTATGTAGCATTGGCTGTCCTGGAACTCATTCTATAGACTAGGCTGATCTCAAACTCATAGAGATCCACCAGCTTTACATAACATTTAAGTCTTGGCAAGCCAGCACTTCAACTCCAACTCCAGGGATCTAGTGCCCTCTTCTGGCCTTCACTGGCCACTACACCCACAGACACATACCCAGATCTCACAGCTACACATGCATACACACAATTTAAACGAAACCAAATCCTTTTAAAAAATGGGCTAAGATGGACAGTGGTGGCACACGCCTTTAATCCCAACACTCCGGAAGCAGAGCCAGGTGGATCTCTGTGAGTTCGAGGACAGCCTGGTCTGCAGAGCGAGATCCAGAAAAGGCACAAATCTACACAGAGAAACCCTGTCTCTAAAAACCAACCAACCAACCAACCAACCAAACAAACAAACCTGAAAGGGGCTGGGGATTTAGCTCAGTAGAGAACTTGCCTAGCAAGCACAAGGCCCTGGGTTTGGCCCTCAGCTCTGGGGGGAAAAAAATGGGCTAAGGAACTGAACAAAGAATTCTCAGAAGAAGACATACAAGTGGACAATATATTTCTTTAACGTTCAGTTTCCTCAACCATTTTGGGGAAATGCAAAGTAAAACTACTTTGAGATTTTTACCTCACCCTAGTTGGAATGGCTATCACCTAAACAAACAAACAAACAAATGAATAAATAAATAAGTGACAGCAAATGCTGGTGAGGATGTGGGAGAAGGAGAATATTTATTCATTGTGGGGGGTGTAAAGTGTGCAGCCAGCCACTATGTAAATTATTCTGGAAGCGTCTTTAAAAAATGAAACTAGAGCTATAACATTATAGCTATATCACTCCGAGGTGTGTCCTCAAAGGATTCTATATTCTCCCAGGAAGATCCTTGCTTATCCATGTTCATTGCTGCTCTATTCACAACAGCCAGAAAATTCGATCAGTACAGATGTCCATCAAATCACGAATGGATCATGAAACTGTGCTACATATCCACCATGAAATTGTTTTAGGCCATCAAGAAAAATAAAATTATGAAATTTCAGGAAAATGGGTAGAAGAGGAAAAGTGTTATGTGAGGCAACAGCCTCAGGAAGACTGATACTGCATACTTGCTTCCATAGGCAGATCCTGCATTCTCAATTATTTAAATTAATTACACACACACACACACACACACACACACACATATTTATGTGGGTGTGAGTGAGTGTGTGTAGAGCCTAGGGAACTAGAATAGGGCCATAAGAGAGGGAGAAAGGAGCCTTTAAGGGTTAGTTGGGGGTTAAGTAGAACTCATATGATAAGAAAATGGTTGTGGAAAGGTTCAAGGGGAGATGGGGGAGAGGAGGAAAGGTGAGAATCAACCCAAACTAAAGATGTACAAAAAAGCCATAAGGAGGCTGGGGAGATGACTAAGTGGTTAAGAGCACTGGCTGCTCTTCCAGAGGACCCGGGTTCAACTCCCAGCACTTGCATGGCAGCTCACAACGGTCGCTAACTCCTGTTCCAAAGGATCTGGCAACCTCACACAGACATACATGCAGGCAAAAGACACCAATGCACATAAAATATTTTTTTTAAAAAAGAAAAATAAGTGATAAGAGTGCCAGGCATGGTGGCACACTCCTTTAATCCCAGCACTCAGAAGGCAAAGGCAGGTGGATCTCTGAGAGTTCGAGGCCAGCCTGGTCTACAAGAGTTCCAAGACATTGGGGGCTGGAGAGATGACTCAGAGATTAAGAGCACTGGCTGCTCTTCCAGAGGTCCTGAGTTAAGCAAAAGTGCATGAGTGAGTGAGCTGGTCCCAGAACAAGGTTATTAAATGAAAACTTCCTGGGTTCAGTGTGTGCTACTTCCCTATGAGTCATCCAGGGAAGTCTCTTACACCCTCTGAAACAGTACAGGTGATTGATATTACTATTGTTTGCTATTGATTGCCTATCAGAAGTAGGTGGTAAGACCCTATTGCTGAAGACACCACATATTCTCGGATTGGGACATCGAGAAAGCAATCTGAAACTGGATTGAAAGCTACCTCCCTGCCGGCTGGCCATCAGAGTCCTCCCTGCCAGCTGACCATCAGGGTGCTCCCTGCTGACTGACCATCAGAGTCCTCCCTGCTGACTGACCATCAGAGTCCTCCCTGCTGGCTGACCATCAGAATCCTCCCTACTGGCTAATCATCAGAGTCCTCCCTGCTGGCTAATCATCAGAGTCCTCCCTGCTGGCTAATCATCAGAGTCCTCCCTGTCGGCTGAGCATCAGAGTCCTCCCTGCTGGCTGACCATCAGAGTCCTCCCTGCCAGCTGACCATCAGAGTCCTCCCTGCCATCTGACCATCAGAGTCCTCCCTGCTGGCTAATCATCAGAGTCCTCCCTGCTGGCTGACCATCAGAGTGCTCTGCAGGCTGCTGGGGAAGAAAAGTCACCAACGGTCTTCCTTAGCTGTGGACTGTGCATGGTGCATTTATTAGCGTGAGAGAAGTGCCCACTGGTGAAATGGTGGCAAGTTTGGGTTTTATTTTTATTTTTTTATATTTATTTATTTATTTTACCTATTATATGAGTGCTCTATCTGCATGTACAACTTTATACCAGAAGAGGTCGGCAGATCCCATTATAGATGATGATGAGCTACCATGTGGTTTTTGGGAATTGAACTCAAGACCTTTGAAAGAGCAGCCCCGTGCTCTTAGCCTGTGACTGGGGTGGTCATAGGCCCTAGTGAGGAAGTTACCACTATGTTCTGTTTAGTGAGTATGAGATGCCAATCAAATTGCATTCTGTTTGGAGTCCCCATCAGGGAATTGAACCCCGGTCTCCCGCATGACAGGCGGGGGTATTCACCACAATACTAACGAGGAAGACAATCAAATTACATTCTGAATAACTATGTTTATGGCGGTAGATTAGTGCTATTGTGTGCTTCTGTCAGGAGACATGGGGGCGTTACTACCGGGACTCATAACTCAGCATGGTTCAAGAGTCCAAGGGGCAGGTAGAGTGTTGTGGAATTTCTGGGTGTGATATGACTGTGATGACCTGCACAAAACCTGCTCCAGACAGGCCTTGTTAATATCTTGTCACATTAGAGAGTGGAGCTGGAGCTGGAGAGACGGCTCAGAGGTTAAGAGCACTGACAGCTCTCCCAGAGGCCCTGAGTTCAAGTCCCAGCAACCACATGGTGGCTCACAACCATCTGTAATGAGATCTGGTGCCCTGTTCTGGTGTGCAGGCAGACATGCAGGCAGAACACTGTATGCATAATAAATAAAAGTTTAAGGTCAATTTGGGTAGCAAGAGACCCTGTCTTCAAATTAAAAAATGAAAAAAAAATGTTTAAAAAATAAGAGAGAGAGAGTGGAGCTGGTGAGATCATCACAGCATTCCCTGGTAATTTATAGGCACTGAATGGTTGACGGTGGAATGAGGTGGCTTGTTTTTGTATCAGCTTGATACAATCTAGAGCAGTGGTTCTCACCCTTCCTAATGCTGCGACCCTTTAATACAGTTCCTCATGTGTGACCTCCAGCCATAAAATTATTTTTGTTGCTAGCTCATTACTATAATTTTGCTACTGTTATGAATCATAATGTAAATATCTGTGTTTCCCGATGGTTTTAGAAGACTCCTATGGAAGGTCATCTGACCCCCTTTGAGGGGTCATAACCCATAGGTTGAGAACCACTGAGCTAGAGTTATCTGGAAAGGAGGAATCTTAATCAAGAAAATGCCTCCATAAACTTGGTCTGTAGGCAAATCTATAGAGCATTTTCTTGATTAATGATTCGTGTAGAACGGCTGAGCCCATTGTAGATGGCAGGTTTTCCTGGGGTATAAAAGAAAGCAGGCTGAGCAAGCCATGAGGAGCAAGCCAGTAAGCAGTCCTTCTCCATGGCCTCTGCCTTAGTTCTTGCTTCCAGATTCCTACTTTGAATTATGACCCTGACTTCTCTCAGTGATGAAGTGTGACCTGAGAATTATAAGCTGAAATAAATCTTTCCTTCCCAAATTGCTTTTGGTCATGGAGTTTTAACACAATCCTTTTTTCCCCCAATGGTGTTGCCATTGGAAAGATGCCTTATAAATAAAGCCTCTTGTAAGTAACCAAAATGAAACTCTTTGGGATGTTAAGGGAAAAAAAATGTAAAAAAAAAAAAAAAAAAGCAGGGTGTAGCAGTACAGGACTATAATCCCAGGGTGCAGAAAGATTAATGCCCGTCAGTTGCCTTTAGCCTACTGGCTATAGGTGATATAGGACATCTGCTGGTCTTTTCTGTATCGAACACACAGATTGCAAGCCCAGTGCCACTTTGAGATCTTTGGCAGCAATTAACTATGCAGCTTACACACGATTGAGCCTGTATGATAATGAGTATTCAGAGATGAGTAATGCCTGGGGGGCACTCACCAACCTAAGACAGAGTGCCAGTGGGACCTGGGCAGGCATCTCCATGACGGGTAAGGTGACCTGCTGATGTCCCATGCAACCCAAGTCAAAAGCTCATTTTTTAATAAAAGGGGGACCTGCAGGGCCCTGGCCCCCATTTTGGGTAACTGTTGCCTTGCTTGCGGATCTTGACCTTGATATCCTCCCTATGTTAATCCCCTGCCAGATTCCACCCTCCTGAATGCTTAAGGGAAGTTCCTTGTCTGTGTATCCTGCATAATGGGCATTAACAGCTTAGATGCAAGATTGTAAAACATCAGTAGTGAACTTCTGCCCTCCCGTGTCCTTCCATTATGCTGTAAGCCTGTAATTAAGACCTCCTACCCCCTTCAAGAAATGACATTCGACATTTAAAATTAAATATACATATATATATATATATATGTATGTATATATAATTGAATGAATACTGCAAATGTAATCTATGAATACCACAAATGTGATTAATATCATGAGTGTAAGTAATGAATATCATGAGTTTAATTTAAAAAAAAAAAAAAAGAATTATAGAAAAAAAAAAAGATTAATGCCAGTTCTACATAGAGAGTTCCAGGCCAGAGAGATCTTACCTTAAAGCAACAACGAAAACTAGTTGAAAGCTCATACCTGCTCAAATATAGCTTGCTTTCCATTTTCAAATGGAACACTCTGTTTAAAAAGTATTTGAAGGCTGGATGTGGTGGCGCATGCCTTTAATCCCAGCACTCAGGAGGCGGAGGCAGGCGAATCTCAGTGAGTTAGAGGCTAGCCTGATCTACAGAGTGAGTTCCCGGACAGTCAGGGCTACAAAGAGAAACCCTATCTTGAAACAAAACAAACAAACAAACAAAAATGCTTGAAGGCCAGGTGTAGTGCTGTGGGCCTTTAATGCCAGCACTCAGGAGGCAGAGGCAGGAGGATCTCGGTGAGTTTGAGGCCAGCCTGGCCTACATTTTCAGCTCCAGGATAACCAGGACTACATAAAAATTCTCTGTCTTAAAAATAAATAGATAAATAAATACTTGATCTTCTATACACAGTATCCAGTATCCAGTATCCAGATGTGCTTATTCCTGCATCCTGGTCTTCCTTCCAGCCCTGAGAGTTACTCTGTTCTGTCCCGAAACTACAACCTCCATTTGATTGATACTAGTTTTCCATATTCTCGTATTTTCTGCATTCCCACATCAGGCCCTTTCAGCAGCAATGGCTGTCTTTGAGAGTCAGTTCTGCACACGCGCACTTTCCCCTTCTCCCGTTTCGTCCCTTTCCCTCAGGCGCTACCCACCACCACTCCCGCCACAAGCTTTCTCTCCCTCTTATAACACAAACGCTCAGCCTCATTTGCTCCTCCTATCATTACTTTCCTTTGCCTAACCCTCATTCTTTTGTTTTTTGTTTTTTGAGACAGGGTTTCTCCGTGTAGTTTTGGTGCCTGTGTGTAGACCAGGCTGGCCCCAAACTCACAGAGATCCGCCTGGCTCTGCCTCCCAAGTGCTGGGATTAAAGGTGTGCGCCGCCGCTGCCCAGCCTAACCCTCATTCTTATTGATTGATTGACTGAAAATTCATTGGTTTTTTCTTTTCTTTTTTTTAAAAAAAAGATTCATTATTTATTACTTATACAGTGTTCTGTCTGCACACCAGACGAGGGCATCAGATCTCATGTTAGATGGTTGTGAAACACCATGTAGTTGCTGGGAATTGAACTCAGGACCTCTGGAGGAGCAGTCACTGCTCTTAACCTCTGAGCCATCTCTCCAGCCCAATTTATTCGTTTTTTCGAGACAAGGTTTTCTCTGTGTAGCCTTGGCCGTCTTGGAACTTACTCTGTAGACCAGGCAGGCCTCGAACTCAGAGATCTGCCTGCCTCTGCCTCCAGAGTGCTAGAGCTAAAGGCTAGGGCTACCACACCCAGCTAAGGCTAATCTTTATCACATACACCTATTGAATGAACTCTGGTGACACACACGTTCGCTGGTACCCACCCATTTATGGTCTCACCCTTGCTCTGTCTCTTTTCCGAATGGAACCAGTGGTTATACCGATCTTGCAGAAATCAAATGGGGGGCGGGGGCAGGGAACAACTATCTCCAAAATGCAAACATTCAAACAAGTCCCCATGAGCAATGCTTGAAGGAAGTTGAGTTAATCAGTCCCCTAAGGATGACTACAATTTTATAAATGCTCTCTGTCCCCAAGGCCAGAGGAATTAGGGAATTGAAGGAAAAGTCCCTCCCCTTCACACTAGAGTGTGACCTGTACCCTGAAATAATAGTATCTCTAGAGTCCAGGACATTCCGTGTCTCTCAAGGACCTCAGAGGCTTTCTTTTGTCTCTCTCGGTTTGCCTTCCTCCGCGTCTCTGTTTCTTCTCTGTCGCTCTATCTTTTACAGTCCGTGTCTCCCCCTCCCTCCAGCTCTCTGACCACTGGTTTCTCCCCAGCCGCCTCACTTCCCAGTCTCTAGTCCTTGTCATGCTTTTCCTTTACAGAGTCTGCCTGGCCGTCCTTATGTGTCTGTCTCCGTGTCTCTGGAGAGACTCTCTCTTAAACCCATTTCCTGTCATGTGCCTCTGCGGAAAAGCTCCAGAAACAGAATCTTGACCATTCATGATAGAGGAGGCTAATAAATTTCAGGTAAAAAAAATAATCTTTTCTTCAGAGGGGAGTCTTGCTGTGTAGTGCAGGCATGCCTCCAGCTCATAATGCTCCTGCCTCAACTGCCCGCGGGTTGAGGTTATAGGCTTGTGCCACCATGCCAGCTCTCTCCTGATTTGTGATTTCCAGTCATTTGCTAGAAAGTTGGGGGGCCACAAAGCAGCAGAAAATAAACAAAGATGCAGAAGAGAGATCTGTGCAGGGGCTCTTTTTTTGGGGGGGGGCGGGGGAGGGCTGAGATCGTTTCTCTGTGTAAATCCCTGGCTGTTCTGGAACTTGCCCTAGACCAGGCTGGCCCTGAACTCACAGAGCTCCACCTGCCTCTACCTCCCACACCCGGCCCATTTTAGGCTTTCTAATGTAGCTGGAAAAGGGTTATTAGAGGAAGGTGAATGGTCAGACCACTTTTGGATGGTTTTCCTGCCATGAGCCCAAGAGAGGTGAGGAAGGCAGCCTGGATACCTTTAGGCACAGCCTCTTGGCAAGCTAAGGTTTGAGTGGTGAATCTTTAGCAGGACAGAGCCTGTGGAAGCCAAGCACACCGCTTCAGAGGGAGTGTGAGCTTGGAATTAGCTTTGCTTTTTGCAGCACACATTATAACATGTTACTTCATATTCACGGTTTTGTTAGGATGTCACAACACATGGATGGGAAAGACCAAGGAGGTGTTAGTGTCACCTGAGAGGGGACAGAGATTGAGGCTCAAACAGGGAGTTTCCTCCCAGCCACATGCTGTGTGTGGGTTTGGGAGATGTCTCTGTAATGGACCAAGAACACTGAAGTTCATAAGGCCTCACAGCGCTCTTGTTCTTGTGACGGGATGGGAGTGAGTCATAACTAGGATCCTGAGCCATTCAAGGTGTCTGAGCCTGGCAGAGTCATCCCCTCAGTTCTGCAGTTCAGTCTGCAGCTCTCTTTCCCTTCCTCACTCATTCATAAACACATCTAACGACCCATCTTCTCATGGTTATTCCTTTCTTCATATTTTCATTCATTCTCTTCAGAGCACTCACTACTTATCTGTTCACTTAATTGCCATTTGCTGAGGAGCTGTGGCAAGATGTACATTCAAAACTTGGCTTAACAGCTGAGGACGAAGCTAGGCTGGGAGAAATACTTGCCTAGCATGCAGGATGACTCAGGTTCTATTCCCAACACCATATAAAATGCGACACAATGGCACTGGGCTGCTACCCCAGCACTTGGGAGGGAGAGCCAGCAAGATGGGAAGCTCAAGGTTATCCTTTGCTGCATAGGGAGTTTCAGACCAACCTGGACTACATGAGACTCTGGCCCCAGGAAGAAATAGAAGTACAGATGTGGCTTTTACTCAAGCACTGTGTTATATCTTGGTCAGCACATCTTATCTGGATGAACTAGACATATGAACACAAAAGAAGGACTTCGATGGTCACGTTCTGTGGACCAATCCAGTCCACATATGGCAAGGAATAATAGGTTTTCTCCAACTGTCAATCAACTCATCTCCAGGCAGATCTCTCATTCTTTCTATGGTGATTCTCTTACAGAAGGTGGTACTGTCTTCCAGTCTTCCCAGAGCAGCAGTTTGTGGGTGTTATTTCCTTCCTTCCTTCCATCCATCCTTCCTTCCAGTTTTCTTTCTTCCCTTGATTTTTAAAAATAATTATTTTTTTATTATTAAGTATGTGTATTTGCATTTGTGGGGGGTTCATGCATGTGAGTGCAGGTGGGGGGTACATGTGAGTGCAGGTGCCAACAAAGTCCAAAATAGTGTGTCGGATCTTCTGGAGTTAGTCTTACTGGTGGATGCTGGACTCAAACATGGGTCTTCTGCAACAGCCATAATAGCTCTTGACTGCTGAGCTGGCTCTCCAGACTATCTCTCCCTCGTTTTAAAAACTACATTTATTCACTTACTTATTTACTGAAGGGACCATGTAGAGGTCAGAAGACAGCTTGTCTTTTGTTTCACATGGGGGACCTAAAACTTGAACTCAGGTTGTACGGTGCTGTAGCAAGCATCTCTATCCTTTAAGCCACCTCTCTATATCCCTTCTTACTTTTTCCTTGTCCTTCCTCCCTATCTCCCTCTCTTTGTTCATCCTTTCTCCGCATCCCTTTCTCTCTTTCAAGACAGAGTCTCACTCTGTAACCCAGATCAATCTATAACACAAGCTGATCCTGTGTTTATATCAGTCTTCACTTCAGCCTCCCCAGTACTGAGACAGCAGGTGAGCCACCTGCCCAGGCTGTGTTCTGTTTCTTGCTCTGTGTCCTGGCTACATTTGAGAAGACTCAGCAAGTGGAATTTAAAGGACATATACTCTAAACCAGAGACAGAGGCCAGCACCTCTAATCCTAGCCCCTGGGGAGGCAGAGGCATGTGTATCTCTGTGAGTTCGAGGCCAGCCTGGTCTACACAGTGAGACAGATGCCCTTATAAAACCTGGTTTTATCTTCCAACACATAGACAAACAACGTGGCAGTGTATAAAAACCAATATCTCTGTAATAAACTGACCAATCCCAAATCACAGTCATTCAGCCCATACATAAGACAATCCCTGCAAAAGAACAGGTCTCACCCCAAGTGGATTGTCAAATTTAGTGAAAGGAATTGTCAAAGTTTCCTCTCAGTTCCTAACAAAGGACGTGGGGAAGCAGGAACCAAAATTCCTCTTTCTCCTCTTCTCTTTCCTCTTCCTCCTCCTTCTTATTTTCTCTTCCAATATTTCCTCCTCCCCCTCTTTGTCCTCCTCAGTCTCCTCTTGCTTTCTTCTCCTTCTTCTTTGGGATTTTTGAAATGGGGTCTCATGTAGCCCAGGTTGTCCTGCAACTTTTTGTGTAGCTGAAGATGCTCTTGAATTCCTGGTCCTTCTCCATCAGCCTCCCAAGTACTAGGCATAAAGGGCTGTGTCATTACACTAATCTAGTACATTCCCATCACTATCATTTTAATGCAAGTGGTTCACATCCGTGCGGTTTTCACATATGACAAATGCTGTCCGTCCTAAATGAAATATATTTTTATCTCCACTATTCTTTATGACAGACACTGATTACCCCTGCATTTCCGAGACCCACACGTTTCACTAAGACCCACACGGACTCCCCGCAGCTTTCACAGATGGAGGTCTCTGCGACCATCCCCACGGTCAACCGCTCCTCAGTGCTGGAGTTCGTGCTTCTGGGGGTCACTGACAAGCGCGGGCTCCAGCTCCTCCTCTTCGGGGTCCTTCTGGTCACCTACACGCTGACCTTTGCTGGGCAATCTGCTCATCGTCGCCCTCACCTTGGCAGACCGTCGCCTGCACACCCCGATGTACTTCTTCCTGCGCCACTTCTCGCTGCTGGAGGTGGGTTTCACATCCACTGTGTCTCCGCAGATGCTGGCACACTTGTTGGCGGCGCGCGGGGCCATCTCCCGCCCCGCTGCTTTGCGCAGATGATTCTCTACTTCACCCTGGGCGCAGTGGAGGCCCTGCTGCTGGCCGTGATGTCCACCGACCGCTTTCTGGCCATCTGCCGGCCCCTGCGCTACCCCGCCCTCATGACGCCCCGCGTCTGCTCCTCCTTGGTGCTGGCCTGCTGGGCAGTCACCCTCCTGGCCCTGCCTGGGCTCTTTGCCTGGATGTTATCTCTCCCTTTCTGTGGCCCGCGAGTCCTCAATCACTTCTTCTGCGACAGCTCCCCTTTGCTGGAGCTGGTGTGTGCAGACACCAGGCTTCTGCAGCTGGTGGCCTTCCTGGTGGCTGTGTGCACCCTGCTCATTGCTACATTGATCACAGCCTTGTCTTATGGCTGCATCATCAGCACCATCCTGCGCCTGCCTGCAGCTGGGGCTCGCAGTAAGGCCTTTTCTACCTGTTCTTCCCACATCCTGGTGGTGTCGATGAGCTATGGGAGCTGCATCATCATGTACCTGAACCCCACCCAGACAGGAGGCTGGACCTCAACAAAGGAATAGCTTTCTTCAACACGACAGTGTCACCCCTGCTGAACCCTTTCA
Source organism: Peromyscus leucopus (assembly GCF_004664715.2). Classification (NCBI taxonomy): domain Eukaryota; kingdom Metazoa; phylum Chordata; class Mammalia; order Rodentia; family Cricetidae; genus Peromyscus; species Peromyscus leucopus. Next base: position 187,589,635 of record NC_051063.1, read on the forward strand.
TCTACTGCCTCAGGAACCAACTGGTCCACACGGTGTGCAGGGATTTGCTGCTCAGGAGTAGGGAGCTTTCTTCCAAGATATTCAGAGCATAAGACTGCAAAGCTGTGCTCTTGCTGTATCGCATTGTTACTGCTTTGCTTATTAGTTTTTGTGGATGTGTGTGTTTTGGTTTTCTGTGGCTTGAACACAGGGACTGTGCTCATGGTGAGGCCAAGTGCTTCACGATTGAGCTACACCCTCAGCCCTCTTTTCCTCTGTTATTTCAAAAACACTCTCAAGAAGTTGCTGAATTAAAGCTGGCCTCGAACTCACACTGTAGGTGATGAAGGTCTTGGCATCTCCATCCTCTGGCCTCCGTCTCCTGAGTGGCTGGAATTGGCATGAGCACCAGGCCTGGCTGGTGGAATCAAAGTTTTTTTTCCTTTATTTTTATTTGTTTGTTTTATTTATGTGTTGTGTCTGGGGGTGTTTGTCTGCATGTATGTCTGAGCACCGCTTGTATGCAGTGCCCACAGAGAGAGGCCAGAAGAAAGGTTCCCTGGGACTGGAGTTACAGGTGATGTGGCTGTCACGTGGTTGCTGGGAATGGAACCCAGGTCCTCTGGAAGAGCAACCAGTGCTCTTCACTGCTGAGCCGTCTCTGCAGCCAAATGAAGGGGAGACAACAACAGAACAAACCAACAACAAACTTCATTTTAAAGCTCATGGTACCAGGGCCAGTGTGGTGCTACCAAATTCATGTTTATGGTCTGTGCCGCCAAAGTCAACCTGGGCTACCCATCCCTAAGAAGCCAATGAAAATAGCTAAGTTAACAATAAAAAGCAATTTTTTTTCAATTCGGCCACACTGGGAAGAGAGTACAAAGTGATCTAGTGATCACTGCTCCACTCAAGTCTCTCTTCCACACTCTCTCAGATCCTGAAGAGAGATTAAAGTTTAAATAGAGAGCCAGCGATAAGCTCACCTAAGCTCTCCTAAAACCTGAGTCTCAAAAAGCAAAAGACAAAAACTGAGTCTCCAGGAGGTCATAGTTCATAGAAGAGAACCTAGTAGTGTTGTTTTGTTTAAATGTGTGTGCTAAAAGGGGCTGGAGAAGTGGCCCAGGGCTTAAGAACAGTGCTTGCTCTTGCAGAGGCCCAGGTCCGTCTTCTCAGCACATGGTGGCTACCATCTGTAATTCCAGTTCACGAGCATCTGGGGTTCTTTTCTGACTGCCCAGGGCACTGGATGCATGTTCCATGCATGCAGCCAAAGCACTTATACACATAAAATAAAATTTAAAAAATCTTTTTAATAAACGGTTGTATTGTGGCACTGCCCTCTAAATATTTATGTTAATACTCATAGATGAGTACTGCTCTTAACCCTCACCAGAAATGTCTCGTTCCTGTGTGGGCAACAAGGTAGAAACACATAATCCTCAAAGTGCTGATAACAAGGGACTGTTTGGTACTCATCCCTAAACAAGGCATTTCTATTAACTCATTCCCCCAAAGGCTCAGGGAATGTCACAGAAGAAGAAGTGGAAAGAAATCAAGATCTGGAGCATGAGGAGAGCTATTGTATCTGTCTTCTGGACAGGACAGGGCTTTTGTAGCCATGGTTACCTGAACAAGATTAAGCTAATGCTGTCATAAATCAGCATTCCAACAGGTTGCATTGACTGGACTCAGTGGTTTATCAAAACAAACCAAATCAAAATATACAAACAAAGAACCAGCAAGCTGGGTGGTGGTGGTGCACGTCTTTGATCCCAGCACTTGGGAGGCAGTCTCGGAGGTTTCTGAGTTCAGTGTTTGGTGCCAGTCCGATCTACAGAGGGAGTTCCAGGACAGCCAAGGCTACATGGAGAAACCTGTCTCAGAAAGAGCAAAAAAAAAAAAAAAGGAAGAGAGCATGAAGTTAGGAAAGGGACCTGTGAATGGGTGTCTATGAGAGTGGAGAGGAGAGGGGTAGATATATACACACATTGTAAATATATGTATGAAATCATCAAAGGATAAATAAAGATATTCTTTTAAATATCTTTAGATTTATTTTTGTTATTACAGGTGAGTGTTTTGACTGAATGTATGTCTTCGCACCATGTACATGCCCAGTGCCCACGAGAGCCAGAACACACAGTGACATCACCTGGTATACTTTACATGGTTGTGAGCTGTCATGTGGGAGCTGGGAAACAAACCTGCAACTACTCTTTTTGTTTGTTTGTTTGTTTGTTTGTTTGTTTGTGTTGAAACAGGGTTTCTCTGTGCAGCCCTGGCTGTCCTGGAACTCACTCTGTAACCAGGCTGACTTCAAACTCAGAGATCCACCTGCCTCTGCTTCCCAAGGGCTGGGACTAAAGGCGTGTACCACCACTGGCTGGCCGGTCTGCAGCTACTCTTGAACTCAATCTCTCCGCTCCTCCTCAATAAATAAATCTAAATGAATATAAAATATGAGACTCCAAACAGTTCCCATGGGAACATCTGAAGGAAGTCGAGTTAATCACTCCCTTAAGGAGGATGAAAATTTTAGATGTTTTCTGGGTCCCTGAGGTCTGAGACTTTGGGGAAGCTGAGAGGGCAAGGTCCCTCTATCTTCACACTGGCTCCTGCAATAGTAGCCTCAGGGCAGCTCCATGTCTCTGAAGGACCTAAAAATCTTTCTTTTGTCTCTCTCCTTGCCTTCCTGGGGCTTCCAAGTCCCTTCCTTCCCTGTGTCTCTGTCACTATTTTCTTCTCTCTTCTGTCTTCCGTCGGTCTTCCTTTCCCCCTCTCTGACCACTCCTTGTCTTGTGTTTTTTCCCCAGCTGCCTCTCTTCCCATCTCCCATCTCTTGAACCCCCCCCACCCCCCACCCCACCCTGTGTTCTCACCTACAGTAGGTTCTCAACTTTCCTGACGCTGAGATCCTCATGTTCTGGTGACCCCGACCATACAATTATTTCCGTTGCTACTTCACATCTGTAATGTTGCTGCTGTTACAAAATTGTAATGTAAATGAGATGGATATATTCGACCCCTGTGAAAGGGTCATTTGACCCTCAGAAGGGTCACAGCCCACAGGTTGAGAACCACTCTGCCTTACAGGGTGTGGTGATATATGGTGTCCCTAATAAAATTTGCCTGAAGATCAGAGGACAGAACAAGCCACTAGATAAAACATAGAGGTCAGGCAGTGGTGGTACACACCTTTAATTCTAGCACTTGAGAGGCAGAGATCCAACTGGATCTCTGCAAGCTCAAAGCCACCCTGGACTACATGAGATTGACTCAGTCTAGGAGAGTAGACAGAGTCAGGCAGTGGTGGCATACACCTTTAATTCCAGTGCTGGGAAGCACACACCCTTTAATCCCAGGAAGTGAGGCTGGGTAGAGAAAGGTACATAAGGCGTGAGGAGACAGGAACTAAAGCTTTTCAGCTAGAGGCTTTTTCAGCTGGAGCCTTTGGGTGAGGACTCAGAGGATTTCAGTCAGAGGATTCGTGGAGCTGGTGAGGTAAGAGGTGATGGCTGTGGCTTCCTCTGCTTCTCTGCTCTTTCAGACAAAGTTTCATTAGTGTATTTTATAGTTGATTTATATATTTATTACACAATCTATCACCACAGCAGGGTCTGACTGTGTGTATCTGTTTCTATTCCTCTGAGGATTCCTTGTCTCTGTCATTTGGGCTGGTTTGACTAAGGAACCTCTCTCCTTAGTCCATTCCTGCCATGTGCTTCTTCTATGGTAAAACTTGAGAATAAGTACCTTGGCGCTTCAGGATAAAGGGACGGAAAAATTCCAGGTAATTTTTTTTTTTTTTTTTTTTAAATCTCAGAGCAGAGTCTCACAGCACAGCTTGAGTTAAGCCTCAAGCTCATGACGTGCCTGCCTCAACCTCTCATGCACTGAAACTGCTGGTATGCATCCCCACACCCAACCTTCCTGCTTTGTGGTCCCCAGTCAGTCCATTTGCTATGAAGTGGAGGTCACAGAGAAACAGGGAATCATGAGAGTGTGGGTGTGTGCAGTCAACCCCAGCTGGTATGAATCTCCACCAGTGTTCCTGCAAGGAAGCGAAGGACTCAAAAATGGAATGGTTTCTGCACTTACCAAAAATACATTTTACCATTCAAACTTATAAATAAGCAATGTATCAGTTGTAGGAAATGAAGCAAAAATTGTCTATGACCTGGTCACTTCCAAACAATAATAACTCAGTCCATATATAAGAAAAAACCTTGCAAAGAATAAGGTCTCTCCCCAAAGTGGATCATCACATCCATCCTGCTGATTAGCAGATTTTTCATTCAGTACCTAACAAGCATATTGGGGGCAGGAGACAAAAATCATCCAATTAAGTAATATTTGTGATTTTTTTTTTTTTTTGAAGTGTAATCTCAGGGCTGCAGAGATGGCTCAGCAGTTAAGAGCACTGAC